>NC_066585.1:394586153-394886153 GCF_024323335.1 Lathyrus oleraceus
CTGGAGTTGTTCGAACCGTGATTCCTTCATTTCTTATGACAGACCAGTTCTATGTTTAGACTACCCAATCCCTTCACTTGTAGGATATAAAGTTTTTATAGGATGATAGCCCTAGAGTCATGGACTATACCCTTTGTTTTACCATGAGAATAAGTAAGCCTCCTACGGTAATCCTTAGGGATAAGTCTCATCTAGGTGGGACCTTAGTAACAACCTTTGCAGGTTGATAGCATAAGGTCACCCTGAGTTAAAGGTATTTACAAGAGGTCCCTAGAGTCATAGATCAAATTAAAGTTTCATCATGAATAAGTGCTAGCCTTCTTATGAGGAACTCTTTGAATTGATCTACTCTAGGAGGAATCGTCATCAAAGACCCCATGGGACGAGAACCCTAGTGGCCAAGACAGGACAACCCCTTACTTAAACTTATTACTTTTTCCTCAAGCCTAGGTTTTGGCTTCGCACATGTAACAATCTCATCCATATGATATGTGAATAATAATATAATATAGAAATAAACAATAAAATATAAAAAAAAATAAAAAGAGTAAATAAATAAATAAATAGAAAATAAATACGAAAATAAAGAACACACAATCCTAAAACTAAAGCTTAGGATGAACTCTCTTTAAGGAAAGTATAAAACATCCCCAATCGAGACGCCAACTATCACGGCTGGAAAAATGACAGAGTTGCCACCATCTTTTATTTGATCCTAAGGAACAGGGAAATAATGATAAAACCGATTAACTAAGGGTGAGATACTGGGGTCGAGAGTCGATTAAGTAAGGGGAAGATGTTAGGCACCCCCTACCTCAATTGTACTCAATGGAATCCTCCTTTAATTCTAGGGTTAGTGTGTTTCTAAGAAATGTTTGGTTTAATATTTATTAATTGTTTAATTATTTATTTATTTATTTACAAAAAATGTTTTATTAAAAAAAGAAAATTTATTAAGAGGAAGACCTAAAAATGTTTTTGATTATTGTACTCACTAGAGTTTACAACTTTATGCCTACGTACCTCCAAGTTCATTAAAGGATCAGAGTCTCGTAGTTCTGGTAGAAAAGATTTGTTTGTTGATTTATTTTTATCCCTTGAAAATTCTCGCGCATCGGGGGCAGAGAAGTGATTCATTTTAAGAAAATGCCTTAATACACTAGGGTAGAGGACTTATAGTTTGAAGTCTGTTGAATTTGATTTTATCCCATGATTGTTTGTGCAGTTAATATTTAATTTATTTTAAGAAAATAAATTTTAGAATATTAGGTATAACCCTTATCCCGATTTTATCCCTTGAAAATCCTATACTTTTATCCCATATTTGTATCCCTTGTTTTTATCCCTTGAAAATCCTAGACTTTTATCCCATATTTGTATCCCTTGTTTTTATCCCTTATTTAATTGTAAAACTTTAATTTGATTAAGAAAATAAATTAAATAAGATGCAATTTAATATATCCCTTATCCCGACTTTATCCCTGAGAAGTCTCTCAAGGTCTTCCAAGGTCAGAGAGATTTGGAAATCGGGGAAGGTGAAGCATCTTAGAGGGACGTCGTAGTATTGGGCCATTGTAGTGATAAAACCATAGTCAACTTTCTCGGTTAGAAGATCTACGATGTTACCAAAGTTGGCTCTGAATTTGTTGTCCTTGGGGGATGATATTCTTGAGCAAAGGACCTTCAATGAGTTGATGTCAGGACTCTTGAATCTGAAAGTAGATGTGTTTTTCCTCGCTAAGGAATCCATGATTGTGTCGGTAAAAAGTCTTGTAATTCTGCGTTTGAACAAACAAAATTCTTAAGAGCTTTGGTGATTAGTTTGATGATGAATGAATGTATGTATGAATCATTGATTTTATTAATTTCCATGGAACTTAGGCACGAGTTCAAAGTCTCGGACCATCGTGACAAAGTGTGAGGTTTAATAATGATTGCTTTTCAAACCAAGGTCCTCGCTTTATATGATCTCTGGCTTTTGAGAATTTGGGTGTAAGACTCTGCCCCTAGAGTCATGGACTTCCTTGATTGTTGTAGCGGTAAATTCATAACCATCAAGCTAGGGATAAGCTTAACATCAATAAAACCAAAGTCTCCACTGCACTTTTATTGTTTCCAAAGGAAAAGGGAAAAGTACGAAAAAAACCCAAAGATAAGAAGTTTTCAAATCAAAACTAATAAAATTCCAGAGATTATAGGTAGGGGGTTGGTTACACAGAGGGAAGGTGTTAGCACTCAAAGTGTCTTAGGTACTCCTAGGGAGCCCTTTTTTATGTGTGCATATATGTTTTTTGTATAAATGATGTTTGGGAAAAATAGAGTGTGGGGATGAGAAAAGAATTCATTGATTATATTTTTGTGTTTGACAAGACCTTCGGTCTTGTGCGTACGTACCAACATAAAAATGAGGGATCAAAACCTCGTAGTTCGTGGTAAAAATATCAAATTTGATGAATTGCTTTTAACAAATGAAAAGGCATAAAGGGCCAAAAGTTTGAATGAAGTTGTAAGTTCTTTTTGTCTTGTTGAAATTTTAAGTCAGTATGATTAAGTTTATTTACAAATTTGATTTAGAAAAGATTTAAAAATTCAATGGCATGAGGCCAAAGTTCCTAATCATTAAAACAAAGTCTAAGTTTAAAATCACAAGCAGATAAGGTTTTTGAAAAGGGGGAGAGATTTTGAAATTTAAGAAGTGGGAGGAGATGAAGAGACTATCCTAAGCATATATTTAAAAGTTAAGGGTTGAAAAGATCTGACCAATGGGATGCAATCCAACAAACAAGAATGTCATATAGAAACCCATTTTCCCTTGGACTTTAATCAAGCAATAATTAATAAGCAATGAACACTATCCAGACATCATGAAGATCAAGGCATCGAATAAAGATAGCCACATCCAAGCAAGCATTTCCAATAGCTAGCAGTCTTCTTGGTCTTCTAATGTATCAGATGAAATATTCCTTGATCAACTCAGAACAAAGCATTAGACACAAGGTCAAAATAACAATTAAGTACAAAGACAAAATAGTAGATGAATTCAAACAAATCCCAAGGCTTGCATCAGATGAAGGCTCAGTTCAAGACAACTTAGTCTCAGAATGTTGGCATTAGCCAAGTCCTTTTGTATAAGGAATGTTTCCTAATCCTAAGTCCAAAAGTTCAGATCAAGTTCAACAGTCCACCAGATTTTTTTAGGGTTTTTGTTGTTATTAGGTATTTTAAGGTCTTAAGACCACAAACAAAACCAAAACACACAAACAAATATATACAATCACAAGATATGGCTCAAATTAGAAAAGTGAAAATGACATAAACATAAACAAGTTAAATGAAATGTAAATGACAATGAATGATAAATGACTGAAAGTTAAATTGCATAAAGTAAATGACTTAAAAGTAAAGAAATATTAACAAGAGTTAGTCAAATGTTAGTTAAAAGTTATTCAAGTGTTAGTGGTGATTTTTAATTGATTAAGTCATTCTTTGGAGAACAATCAACCATTCATTCACAAGTATGAATCCTTAAACCAAGACATCTTCCATGAGAAGGGCTCCAACTTGGATAATTCAACAAGTATGCCACTAGCTCTCATGAAAGGAAAAAAGGTCAAGTCTCCGCACAATGCCATGAAGAATGGGAGACTTACAATCTCACTTACTAGAATGTTATGCCTTAAGGGTCAAATTTAGCTATATGTTAAGTAATCATAATTGGACTTATGTAGAAGTCACAACTATCTGAGGTCGGGCAATAAAAATATAGGTGTTAATGTATGTTAGACATTTGGTACAAAGAACCAAACTCCTAAAACATACCACACACTAAAAGAAAAGATCAAGAGGGAGGGACCTATCTCAGTCATACTTGTATTGATTCATCTGACATAAAGGTCATTGATGAACCAATTAGCCTTTAGACATTAGAGATTTCATTGGTCAAATAAGGGAATGGGAAAGAATAGGGATGAAGATGAAGAGGGAAGGGAAGATAGAAACACAAATTGATCATGGGAGGAATTTCATCAAATCAAAACCATTCATTCATTTTGGGAGATGAAATGTATGTTTCATCAATCCCCTAAATCCAATGGTTTTGATCCATCAAAAGTCAAATCAAGCTTGACCAAGGGCCAAACAGAAAGTCAAACATCACAAGACCACAAAAATGACTCAACAACATTTTAAATATTTAATCAATTAAAAATCAATTTAAAAATGAATTACAATACATTTTAATTTTGTCAAAACCTAAAATCCCTTCAAAACATTAAATAAATGGCCAAGGGATTTATCCTAGGTCAAACAAGATCAAACGACCTTAGACAAAAAATTTCACTATTTTTGAAAAGTCAGAAGTATTTTTAAACAATTAAAAATATTCACAAAAACATTTAATTCATGAAAAACAATTAAACATTTAAAAATATTCTCCGGTGAACCTCACCGGACTGGTCCACCTTCAACTTAATGAAAAATGAAAAACAAGGACACTATTTCAAAGAGAAAATGCTCAGGAGCTCGAATTTGGCCTCAATTTTCTCCAATTCCAAGTATATTGAAAGATACAGGGATTTGAAATTTGAGGATCATGAACTGAGTTGCTTCGATTTGGCCTCAAAGCAACTCAATCTTATTGCCTACATTGGTAGGACTTTAGCCAACCAAAAATCAAAGAGAATGGTGAAGAATTGAGAGAGAATCGTAGAGATGAAGTTTCTAAAAAATCACCTTCGAGGAGCTTGAATCTTGCTTGATCTTGCTTCCAATTGGACTTGGCTTGACTTCAGAAGCTTGCAAGAGTAGAATTGGATTAAAGAATGGCTTGGATTCTTGGAGTTTTAACTTCAAAACAGAAGTGAAATTGAAACTCGATTTTCAATTGAAAACCTTCAAGTTTATCCTCTAATGGTGAAGGGTAGGGTTGCAGGATCAAAGCTTGGGCAAGGTGTCTATAATTCTGAGCATGAGAAAATGTATTTATAGGCTATGCAATTGATTTTCACACACTTCCATCAAAATGCCAAAAATAGCAATTCTCAATTGCATGGATGTATGGGCGTTTGATAGGCCCATGAAATGATGTCAAAGGGTCCAAAATTGATCATCAGCAATGCTGAAAGTGTGTCATAAAGCCATGCATTTGGAAATGAGAAATGGTCATGAAATTCATCCAAATGGAACTTTGAAGAAAAGACATGTGCAAGTCACTTAATCCTTGGCCAAATGAAGTGATGTTGAACTTTTTGGACATGTGAGATCAAGGGGAACAACTTTCATGTTGAACATTTTTCCATTTGAAGTTTGGATCATGATGAATTTTAAGGTGGAAGTTTGGAAAATCAAACATATTTGAAATTTTTCTTAGTACCAAGTCAAATGTTCACTTCTTCCACCTTGAATAACTTTTGCTATGGGCTTCAAATGGAAAACGTTGTTGGTGTAAGCCCTAGAGGCCAATACTTTTGGTATTTGTATCGAATTATTTATTAATAATAAAAGGATTTTTCTTTATTATGTTTGTCTAATAAAGTCCCTATAATAGATAGTTCGTTTAATGTATCAAGTGTGACTTAATCATGAGATCACATTAAACATAAGGACACTATTCTTAAAGTATCCATAGTCGAGCTTTATTGTGAAGTGGGATAACATTAAAGCATTAAGACTATTATGTATATAGACTGATGATCACATCTCATGGGTCATGGATAAGGAGTTATCAAGTCTTAAACATAGGTATGAATATTAAGAGTAATATTTATACTGGATTGACCCGCTATGAGAATACTATATAGAATGTTATGCAAAGTGGCATAAGTTATTCTCATGGTGATAATGGTGTATACCACCCTTCGACCTGAAAACACTATGGACCCTAGATGTAGAGTCGAGTGCCTTATTGCTGATCAAACATTGTCCGTAACTGGATGACATAAAGACAATTGATGGGTACTCCACGAAGCATGCTTAGGGACATGAGTGACCTAGATGGAATTTTCCCATCTTGCGTAACAGGATAAATGTCTATGGGCCCAATATTCAACTGGACAAGGATGACACGGTCTATGCCTTGTGTTCAATATAGACATAAGGGCAAAAGGGTAATTGTACACATAAGTATTATCACAAAAGGATTTGTCAGATCACATGACATTTTCGTGTCTTTGGTAGCAGTGATGTGTTGCTAGATACCGCTCATTGTTTATTATGTTAAATACATGATTTATATAATTAACAATGCCGTGAAAACCAACAGGGTCACACACAAAAGGACGGATTGATTAGAGATAGAGTAACTAAGGAATACCGTAATGTACGGTGCACTTAAGTGAATTGTAGAACATCGTAAGGTACGGTGTACTTAAGTAGAATACGAAATATGGTAAGGTACCACACGCTTAAGTGATTTTGGCATATTATAAGGTATGGGCCACATACACTTGAGTGGGCTTTTTAGCTTGCAGCCCACACAAGTGGTTCTATAAATAGAACCCTTGTGTAGAAGCATTTGAGTTGCAATTTCGTTTCTCTCTACCACTCAAAGCCTTCATTCGTAACAGCTAGCACTGAGATTGAAGGAATCCGTTCGTGTGGATTAAGTAGAGACGTTGTCATCGCTCCGTAGATCTGCATCAAAGGTTACAATCGCCACAAGAGGTAACGATTCTATCACTGATCATGCCCATTCGTAAGGATCACTAAAGGAGAAATTTTAAATTTTGCTGCGTAGTATGATCGGTCGCCGAAATTTAATTTGGTTTTAATTATTTAAAAGAGTTAAAATTAATAATAATAATATGTTTATTATTATTGTCTTGTGGTGATCGGTTATGGCCTTAGTTTTCCTTTATTTTGTTTTGGGTTTTTAAAATACGACCTGCGTGTCGTGCCTCTCTTTTAATCTCTTAATGTAACTTCTTTTCTCATCTCACTCCCTCGTATGTAAAACGAGTTTCTTTTATGTAATGTAATGTTATGAAGAAAGAGAAGAATTCAATATCAAAGGAGGACAACCTTGAAGATCTTGCTTGGAGAAGCTTAGATCATTATTAGGTTAGCTTAGGTTCTCTCATTGGCTTGGGAGAACAATTGCGCTCGGGGCCATAACTGTTTCATTATATATGTTGATGCATGTGAATGTATGTTGATGCATGTGAGAGACGATTTATATGATAAATAAGCCGGTGAGATCATAATAATTGCAAATTCCCTCAAATTAAATATTTAGTTTATGCTTTCCAAGTTTTAGCACTCATCAAGACTAGTATCAGATAATGTAGGTTTCTCCTACGCGAGGTGTATGTTCTATATTAGTAAGGTGCGATGGGATAATTTTAATATCCAATTGCTAAAATAATGAGTCAAACTTAACTAAACAAATTATAATAAGATTATATATGTTTAGAAGCAAAAGTTGGAAATGATCCATGTGATGGATTGGAATAAGGAGTTATTCACCCAACTAAAATATTCGAGAGTTGTATTAGATACAATTGGAAGGAGTTCCTACCTAAATAACCTAGTTTTGTGTAATTCGCCTACCCGGACTTAAAACAAAGTGAAATGTAGATCTCGACCCACTAGAAAATCTTCCAACGGGATTTTCCGAATCAAATGGTGAGGGTCATTTGTTTTGAGTAAAATAGTGGGATCATATTTAATTAAAGGCCTAATTAAATATATTATTGATACTTATATTTTCATTATTTTCATGTAGATTACCATGACAACAAACACCTCTAACAACATTTTGTGATCAATCCTTGACAAGGAAAAATTGTCTGGGACAAATTTTCTGGATTGGCACCGAAATCTGAGGATTGTCCTCAAACATGATAGAAAGTTGTATGTCTTGGAGAAACTTGTTCTTAAAGAGGAACCTCCTAGTTCCGCACCTAAGGCAGAAAGAGATGCTTATAAGAAGCATGTCGATGATGCCAATGAAACTGCTTGTCTCATGCTAGCTACCATGAACTCAAAGTTGCAAAATCAACATGAGAACATGGCAGCGTTCGATATGATCGAACACCTGAAGATGCTCTATCAAGAGCAAGCAAGGCATGAAAGGCTTGAAGTTTCAAAAGCCCTTTTTCAAGGCAAGTTAGCTGAGGGAGCCCATGTAGGTTCCCATGTGCTCAAGATGATTGTGTATGTGGAAAACCTTGAGAGGTTGGGTTTTCCCCTCGAAAAGGAACTTGCGACTGATTTGATCTTGCAATCGTTGTCAGATAGATTCAGTCAATTTATCCTAAATTTCAATATGAATGATATGGACAAATCTTTTCCTGAACTGCTAGCCATGTTAAGAACTACTGAGCAGAATTTGAAGTCAAAAGGGAAGTCCATTCTGATGATCGAAAATGGAAAGAGACATAACAAAAGACCCACCAAGTAGGGTGATAAAGGGAAAGGTAAGGAAGTTGCCAAACCCAAACCCATTGTTGCTGCTTTGAAGCCTAGTGGAGGCATAGCAAAGGAAGGCACCTGCTTCCATTGCGGTAAGACCGGACACTAGAAGAGAAACTGCCCAAAGTACCTGGAAGATAAGAAGAATGGAGTAGAGACTTCAACTTCATGTATTTTTGTTATTAAAATTAATTTATCTACTTCTACGTCATGGGTATTAGATACTGGATGCGGTTCTCACATTTGTACCAATGTGCAGGGGCTAAAAAGGAGTAGAGATTTGGCAAAAGGTGAAGTTGACCTACGAGTTGGCAATGGAGCAAAGGTTGCTGCTTTAGCCATAGGAACTTATGTATTGACTTTACCTAGTGGTTTAATAATTCAGTTAGAGAACTGTTATTATGTACCTGCAATTAGCAGGAATATTATGTCCGCTTCTTGTTTGGACAAGTTTGGTTTTTCATTTACAATAAAGAACAATTGTTGCTCAATTTATTTGAATGATATATTCTATGCTACTGCACAAATGAACAAAGGACTATATGTCCTTGATCTTGAAATTCCTATTTATAACATTAATACTAAAAGGATGAAACCTAATGAGTTAAATCAAACTTACCTTTGGCATTGTCTATTAGGCCACATAAATGAGAACGCATTTCCAAACTCCATAAAGATGGACTCTTGGACTCTTTTGATTATGAATCATATGAGACATGCAGATCTTGTTTAATTGTAAAGATGACAAAGTCTCCATTCACAGAAAAAGTTGAAAGAGCTAATGATCTTTTGGCCCTCATACATACTGATGTATGTGGACCACTGAACATACCAGTCAGATGAGGTTTTCAGTACTTCATCACATTTACTGATGATTTCAGTAGATATGGTTATGTGTATTTAATGAAACACAATTCAGAGTCCTTTGAAAAGTTCAAGGAATTCAAGAATGAAGTACAAAACCCACTAGGTAAGAATATTAAAACTCTTCGATCAGATCGAGGTGGTGAGTATTTAAGCCTAGAGTTTGATGACCATCTGAAAGAGTGTGGGATCCTATCCCAACTTACTCCTCCTGGAACACCCCAATGGAATGGTGTATCTGAGAGAAGAAATTGAACCCTGTTAGACATGGTCCGATCCATGATGAGTCACGCCGATCTTCCAAACTCCTTTTGGGGACATGCACTATTGACATCAGCTTACACACTTAACCATGTTCCATCCAAAAAGGTTGATAAGACACCATATGAGATATGGAGTGGTGAGAAACCACATATGTCTTACATGAAGATTTGGGGTTGCGAAGTTTATGTGAAATGACAAATTTCAACTAAACTTGAGCCTAAATCTGACAAATGCTTATTTGTGGGGTATCCTAAAGAAACAAGAGGGTATTACTTCTACAATCCTTCTGAGGGCAAAGTGTTTGTCGCTCGAACTGGAGTTTTCCTAGAAAAGGATTTTATTTCCAAAGGAATCAGTGGGAGGAAAGTAGAGCTTGAAGAAATTCAAGAATCACAAAGCATTATTACACCTATGGAGGAATTAGAGCAGGAAACACAAGTAGTTATGGAAGAGCAACATGCTCAAGTAGAACAAGACCAACGTAGGTCAAGCAGGATACATCACCTACCTAAGAGATATGGATATCTCATAACTGATCAAGGTGATGTATTACTCATGGATCAAGATGAGCTTGTGACCTACCAAGAGACCATAACTGGTCCCGAGTCTGAGAAGTGGCTAGAAGCCATGAAATATGAAATGGATTCCATGTACACAAACCAAGTTTGGACCTTGGTAGAGCCTCTTGTAGGAGTTAACCCTATAGGATGCAAATGGGTCTTCAAAAAGAAGACTGACATGGATGGTAAGGTATATACCTATAAGGCAAGACTGGTTGCAAAAGGATATAAACAAATTCATGGGGTTGACTATGATGAAACCTTTTCACCATATGCAATGCTTATATATGTTCGGATTTTACTTGCTATCGCTGCATATCATGATTATGAAATATGACATATGGATGTCAAAATTGCTTTCCTTAATGGGAATCTTTTTGAGGATGTGTACATGACACAGCCTGAAGGATTTGTCATACCAGAAGAAGCCCGAAAGATATGTAAGTTACAAAGATCAATCTATGGATTGATGCAAGCTTCCAGAAGCGGGAATCTTCGTTTTGATGAAACAGTAAAACAATATGGATTCATCAAGAACAAAGATGAGCCTTGTGTCTACAAGAAGGTTAATGGGAGCATGATCATTTTCCTGGTATTATATGTAGATGACATATTACTCATTGGAAATGATATCCCTACCCTACAACAAGTAAAGTCTTGGTTGGGGAAATGCTTTTCTATGAAGGACCTAGGTGAAACAGCCTATATATTAGGAATCAGAATCCATAGAGATAGATCATAAAAATTGCTTGGCCTAAGTCAGAGTACGTACATAGACAAAGTGCTGAGACGCTTTAATATGCATGATTCCAAGAAAGGATTCATACCTATGCAACATGGCCCGTGTCTATCAAAAACACAATCCCCTTCAACTAAGGAAGAAAGGGATCGCATGAATAAGATTCCATATGTATCTGCAATAGAATCTATCATGTATTCCATGTTATGTACTCGACGATATGTTTCGTATGCTTTAAGTGCAACGAGTAGGTACCAATCTGATCCTGGTGATGCTCATTGGGTAGCTGTCAAGAATATCCTTAAGTATTTGAGAAGGGCTAAGGACTCATTCTTGATATATGGAGGTCAGGAAGAGCTGGCTGTAATTGGAAACACCGATGCTAACTTCCAGACAGATAAGGATGACTTTAGATCGCAATCTGGTTATGTGTTTTGCTTAAACGGTGGCGCTATGAGTTGGAAAAGTTCAAAGCAAGATACAATTGCTGATTCTACAACCGAGGCCGAGTATATTGTTGCCCCAGGTGCAACAAAGGAAGATGTTTGGATCAAAAAGTTCATTAGTGAACTTGGCATAGTTCCTAGCATTGTGGATCCCATTGGTCTCTATTGTGATAATACTGGTGCTATCGCACAAGCTAAGGAACATAGATCTCACCAACGATCCAAACACATACTTAGGCGTTATCACCTCATTTGAGAGATAATAGATAGAGGAGATCTAAAAATATGTAGAGTACCTACACTTGACAATATTGTTGACCCACTGACAAAGCCTCTTGCACAGCAGAAGCATGATGGCCATACTAGATCTATGGGCATTAGGGGTATGTCTGATTGGCTCTAGTGCTAGTGGGAGATTGATGGTGTAAGCCCTAGAGGCCAACACTTTTGGTACTTGTATCGAATTATTTATTAATAATAAAAGGCTTTTTCTTTATTATGTTTGCCTAATAAAGTCCCTAGAATAGATAGTCCGTTTAATGTATCAAGTGTGACTTAATCATGAGATCACATTAAACATAAGGACACTATTCTTAAAGTATCCATGGTCGAGCTTTATTGTGAATCAGGATGATGTGTTGTACAAGGGGAACTTTGACATGGTTCTGCTCAGATGTGTGGATAGACACGAAGCAGACATGTTAATGCAAGAAGTACACGAGGGATCTTTCGGTACCCATGCTAGTGGTCATGCAATGGCCAAAAAGTTGTTAAGAGCCGGTTATTATTGGATGACCATGGAATCCGATTGTTCCAAATACGCTCGGAAGTGCCATAAATGTCAGATCTATGCGGATAAGGTGCATGTACCACCGAGCCCACTGAATGTTATGAATTCTCCTTGGCCATTCGCGATGTGGGGCATCGATATGATTGGGAAGATTGAACCTAATGCTTCTAATGGACATCGCTTCATCCTGGTCGCGATTGATTACTTCACCAAGTGGGTGGAAGCAGCTTCCTATGCCAATGTTACCAGGAAAGTGGTTGCCCGGTTCATTAAGGAGATTATCTGTCGTTATGGGGTTCCTGAGAGAATCATTACTGATAATGGTTCGAACCTCAATAACAAGATGATGAAAGAGCTTTGCGAAGATTTTAAGATTGAACACCACAATTCTTCTCCTTACAGACCTAAGATGAATGGTGTTGTAGAGGCGGCAAACAAGAACATTAAGAAGATTGTGCAGAAGATGGTCGTGACGTACAAGGATTGGCATGAGATGTTGCCTTTCGCCTTGCATGGGTATCGTACCTCAGTACGTACGTCGACCGGGGCAACCCCTTACTCCCTTGTGTATGGTATGAAAGCAGTCCTACCTGTTGAAGTGGAGATTCCTTCTCTAAGAGTCCTGTTGGATGTCAATCTAGACAAAGCTGAATGGACCCAGACAAGGTTTAATGAGTTAAGCCTTATTGAGGAGAAGCGATTAGCAGCTGTGTGCCATGGGCAACTGTATCACAGAAGGATGAAGAAAGCCTTTGATCAGAAAGTGCGTCCTCGAAGCTATCAGACAGGTGATTTGGTTTTGAAGAGGATCCTTCCTCCCGGTACAGATAATAGGAGCAAGTGGACTCCGAATTATGAAGGTCCATATGTTGTTAAAAAGGTTTTCTCTGGTGGAGCCTTGATGCTTACAACTATGGACGGTGAAGATTTTCCGTCCCCTGTGAACTCAGATGTAGTCAAAAAATACTTCGCATAAATTGACCCGCTGGACGAAAAGAATAAAAGAGTCCAGGAAAAAAAGGGCATCCCGGCGAACCAACAGAAAAAGAAGAAGGTTCGGGCAAAAGTTAGGGATAAAGAATGAAAAATATGTACACCCGGTAAGTCGAAAACCTGCAAAGGCGGCTTAGGCAAAAATGGGTATCCCGGTGGATTGAAAACCTGAAAAGGCGATCCAGGCAAAAGAGGGATTAGAGCGAAGACTACAGTCTGAGTTATCTGTACTTCATTGCGCTTCAGTGTCTACCATCTTGAAGGATATGACCAGTCCAATCATTCTTCTCAAAAAGCAAGGAATTTGGGGAAATTGAGGATATACGGGTCATAACAGAATTAGAAAATAGTGGATGCCGTGTTCACATTGCCAATAGGATAGTTTATTTCCTCTTTTGGCGCAATTACCTCTTCCTATGAATTGCTTCCTGATGTATTTGCCTTTATAGGCCATTTCAATCAATAAAAGTCGTTATTCAGTCAAATTGCTCTCTTGTTTTTATTTTTACTGCTTTGTTTGCAAAAACGTCCGAATTTTTGATAAGCATTGCATCTTGAAAACATGAAGGCTGGACAATAATGTGCAGAAAGATAAACATTTGAAAATCATTCTGAATGTTGACTACACTTGAGTGTATCTTGTCCATACAATCCCCTGGGGCATGTATGTCTTTCTATTTTGCAGGTGGCTATCTTTGATCGTTGGCTAGAACAGATAAGCCACAGTTTGTTCAAAGGTGTTTCAACACTGTCCAGTAGTGTGAGAGGCTGGGTTGTCCAAAGCTAGTTCAGGGCTTGTCTCCCCAGCGGTTTCGAGATCGGTGTTTCCTTAGCAGCCAGGCCTGAAGGTTGCCCTTTCCCCAGCAAGTCTGAGGATTGTTAGCTCCCCAGAGAGTCTGAAGGTTGCTACTTCCCCAGTGGAGGTGTCTGTGGGTAATTTGTTCCTCAGTAGCCAGACCTGAAGTGTTGTAATCCCCAGCAGGGTTGAGTTTGTTGTTTCCCCAGCGGAGGTGGGCATTGGTTGTTTTCCCCAGCTAAGTCCCCGAGTAGACCGGGTTCAGTGGAGATCATCCTCAGTAAGGATTATCCTCTCCCCATCAGCAGTGCTATTCCCCAGTATGATTGAGAGGTCGGTGTTTTCCCAACAAAGTGGCTCCCCAGTTGAGTAGGTTTCTCTGCCGTTCCGAGAATGTCAGATCAGCAAGTATCCACAGCAGAATTGTTGTGTGTCCCCACAGAGTTGGAAGGTCAAATCAGAATTGTGCTCAGCGGAAGCGATCGTGTGCTTTCCCAGCAGGAGTTCTCCTCTCTTTGCATCTTGCATGTAGTAATCATCATTTGCATTGGCATCCTCAAATCGCGTAGCATTTCCATTCAAATATGGAGCATTACGCCATGAAAAAACTCAAACATATGCATACATGTGTTAAACCAGATTGGATCATATCCCCAACAGCAACATTTGTATGGCACCATTTGCAGCAGTTGCTCCTGACAGCATTCAGGATTGATAATCCCTAGAGAGGTTTATTTCCTCACCCGTCCGTGAAAGAAAAGCTTGATTATTCCCAGCTTAGTCCCCGGCAAGTGTCTGCCTTGTCTTGACATATGTAGATGTCATCCTTGCGATACTGGTAGATGTCGTGTTGATCCCCGTGTGGGTCTCCTTTTTTTTGGTGTCGGTAGACATCATCTTTCGATGTCCGTAACATCGAGTCTCTTCCCATTCGTCCGTTGACGTCTGGTCATCGAGTCTCTTTCCATTCATCCGTTGATGTCTGGTCGTGGGCTCTTTCTTCCCATTCATCTGTTGATGTCTGGTCGTCCTTTTTTGGTGTCGGTAAACATCATCTTTCGATGTCGGTTGACGTCGAGTTCTTTCCCAGTCATCGGTAAATGTCTGGTCGTGTATCCTTTCTTTGACAAATATCAATTCCTCAGTAGAGTCGTCAGTAAACGTCTGGTCTTGTTCCAGTCAAAAAAATATTTTTCCTCCCAAGCCTCCGCAGTGAAAGCCGCCATCTAGTAAATGTGCCTCACTTTCCTTGATATCCGTGTATATCAAGCCCTTCCAGTGAAAGCCGCCATCTGGTAAATGTGCCTCGCTTTCCTTGATATCCGTGTATATCAAGCCCTTCCAATGAAAGCTGCCATCTGGTAAATGTGCCTCGCTTTCCTTGATATCCGTGTATATCAAGCCCTTCCAGTGAAAGCCGCCATCTGGTAAATGTGCCTCGCTTTCCTTGATATCCGTGTATATCAAGCCCGCAGTGAAAGCCGCCATCTGGTAAATGTGCCTCGCTTTCCTTTATATCCGTGTATATCAAGCCCTTCCAGTGAAAGCCGCCATCTCGTAAATGTGCCTCGCTTTCCTTGATATCCGTGTCTATCAAGCCCTTCCAATGAAAGCCGCCATCTGGTAAATGTGCCTCGCTTTCCTTGATATCCGTGTATATCAAGCCCTTCCAGTGAAAGCCGCCATCTGGTAAATGTGCCTCGCTTTCCTTGATATCCGTGTATATCAAGCCCTTCCAGTGAAAGCCGCCATCTGGTAAATGTGCCTCGCTTTCCTTGATATCAGTGTATATCAAGTCGACTGTTCAAGCCGCCATCGGTAAATGGCCCCGCTTTCCTTGATATCAGTGCATATCAAGTCGACTGTTTATTTGATCATCCCCCGCAGAGTGCAAATTCTACGGTTCTTTGGTATTCAATCCATGTTTACCTTGAAAGTCTGACAGCCACTGCTCTCACCCGTTCAGGTTCCCAGTTGATTGAATAGGGGCAGTTGTAGCACCTCAAATTTGCACCCTCCATTCATGCATTCATTTTCATTCTTTAGGTTATTAACATTACATTAACACTGCATAGTGCATTGCATCATATCAATAAGAACTGGCATCAAGGGAATTCCTCAGTGCAAAAGAGCAAGCATTTCCTTGAGATGAAAGCCACATGAGTATTCTAGAGAGCTTATATGAATCAAGGTTCATTTTGAAGCAACTTTGCCAAGTGTTAGAGGCCCAAAGTCATCAGTGCATGTCCTGGTCATCTGGGGCCCATACAAGTCAACTGAAAGTCAACTGAGGGCTAGGAGGTGGAGCATGGTTTGAGACACTTCATTCATGTCCAAAAAAGGCTTATTCATCATGTCAAACATCTACCCTGAAGATTTTGAAGCCAGATCAAAAGTTTCCCAAAAGGGAAAGTGACCTGTAATTTCAAGTTTCCAAAAATAACAAGTTTTTGGTTCACACTCAACTTGACTTTCCAACATCAAATAAGCTTCAAATTAAATTTTGGTCAACACGAAAGTTGAAGTTCTTTCTCTCCCATTTCCAAAAAGTCCAAGATCATGAGCATCTGATGAATGGTTAAGAAGATATGATCAAATGATTGCCAAGGATGCATGGAACTTCAACAAGCCATAACTTTTGAACCAAAGCTCCAAAATGAGTCCCTCTTTTTGCATTGTGCTCGTTATGACTCATATTTTCCAAATATATCATTGCATTGCATGAAATAATATCACATGATCATTGGTGCATACAAGTGCATTTTGGAGAGAAAATTGGTAATTTAAAATTGGTTGATCACATGAACAAAATTCCCATTCCAACATGTGCATGAGATGATTTTAAGTGATTTTGATCATGCATATGGTACTGTTCACGTTCATTCACCATGCATAGGGTGAATTTTCCAATTGTGCATAACACCTCATTTTTCATTAAAATTTCATTAGCCAAGCTTAAGTGTGATTAGTAGCATAATTAACATGTCATATAAATAGATAATTGTAACAGAATTTCACAGTTTTTGAACATTTCTAGATCTAGATTCAAGTTCCCTCCATTTTAGCCCTCCATTGAAACTTCAATTTCTTCCACATAACACTTTGATTTTATTGCATATTCTTGTTCTCTGATCATCATTGAGTGCAGATCAAGATCTTGATTGAAGAATTCGAGCAGAAATCAAGCTGTGCAAGCTCAAGAACATGAAGATGGAATTGGCAAATTAATCAAGATCCAGTTCATTTCAAGCTTCAATTTCTACATCAAGCTTCATAACATCATCTCAGGATTGGATCTGGACACTTCTGGCACTTGAATCGCTCGATTTCATCATTCTGCTCTTCAAGAGGTTACAATTCGATCATCACCTTTCTTCATTTTATGCACATGTTTAGATAGATCTCCTCACGCTGAAAATTCTGATATAGATTTCATGGAATTTGGATGAATATTGACTGAGTTTTATGGATTTGAAGTTTTGTATGTGGATAATGTTTGTGTTCGATTCGCATGATCCATGGACTTTTAAACTTAATTGATGCTGGATTTGGAATATGCATGTCCTAAGCTTTCGAATGATATAAAATTTGCATGTTTCTGGAGAAAATTTTGTGTGACGCTACTGTAGCTCCACCGTCTTCACGAAGAAGACGGTGGAAACCACCATTGCCGCCGCCGTCTGCAATTGATTGAGGCGCTAGGGTTTTGCCTAGTCAGCTGCCATGCATGCGCGCTTGTTGTCCATTTGGTTGGACCTCGTTTCGCTGACTCATTCCACGCGTTACCTTTGACCGTGACTGTGTTGCCACATCAATTATTGAAACTACTGCGTTTTGCCTTGATACACGCTTCGATTCCCATTGGCAACATTTTGGAATTTTATTTGTTTCCAGCGCATTTTTCTGCATACCTAGTTCGATTCCAGCTGAAGACGCTTTTTCAAATTTAATTCACATTTCTTCTTTCCCTCCAATTATCATGTACATGTTTCACATTTATTTCAAATATTTGCATCCAACTTCAAAAATTCATATCAAACTGAAAATTAATCCAAATCACCTCCAATTTTTTGCTACATGTTCATATGGATGTCTATTATTTTGTGGTTATAGTTTCATGATTTTATCATTTCTGGAATTTTAATTGTGTTGGCTGCTTTGGACATGTATGCAAATGTGACATGCTTCATTCATTCTATTGTGAAATGCTCATACATTGGCCAATTGATTTGAAAATTGGTATGCTGATTCCCAACATGTTGCATGATATTTGAGGCTTGGTTGTGCATTTTTAGCATTTTTCATCTCTGTTTTAGACACATGATTGCATGGTGTGACAATGTGTGTCACACAATTTGATGTCATACTTGTGCATTTTCATTTCTAGGTCAAATTAAACTCTGTTGATTCTAATTTTTGGCATGATGATTGTGTTTGACATGTTGTGTGCACATAAAATTTTTCATGACTGTTTGTTTCATTTCTGTTTTGATATGGAATTTTGATTCTTGATGTCCAATTGTGTGCTTTGAAATTGCCTTTGCCATATCTTGCTCATATGATGACTTTGCTTGATGCTTTAGACTTGGTCCTTTTTAGGACATGTTCTTACTTGAATAAATATGCTTCATGTTAAATATTGGTTGCTGTTTTGACTTTTTAGTTTGCCTTTGACCCTAGCCTTGATGCTAGTGGTTTGTACTCATCTTTTGAGTTTTGCATTTCAGGTTCAAGCTTCTAGTCTTGATGGTTGATGTTGATCTCATGAATTTAGATGCAAAATTCTTTGTCCACTAACCTTTCTTGTGTTGTAGGTTCATTGGTGATGAAATCACTCGAGTTGTTGACTTGCATTGTGTATATTGGTTGTCTCACTGTTGACTGTTTGTGGGATTTGTCTGAATGTGAATATTGACTTGTTTGACTTTCTTACAGGTACTTTAGTCGCTTTAACTCATTGCTTGAGTTGCTTTGCTTTCCTTGTGGTTGGCATACCACCTAGGTAATCATCCTCTAACTCCATGTAGTCTGGAAGCCTTGTCGTTTCTGTTTGGCAGGCATTTGGCTGAAGTCCTCCTTAAGAGGAAATGTCTGTGATTGTTTATATTTGTGCCATGTAATTCAAGTCCTCCTAAGTGAAGAGGCAATTGGCAGATAGAAGGGATTTGCAATCAATCCCCTGCTATTCAGTTGAGTCTTTCATCTTGCTCGCACTACGTGCTGATGCATTTGAATAAACACCCAAGATCCTTGTATATAGAGTCAGTCAAGTGGAGTAGGGTCCCACATTCTGGAGCCCCACGTTTTCATTGATTCAAGCTCACCCAGGCCAGGGTTAAGAGCTATGAGGTCTTACCCTCATTACCTTTCATCTGCTCACCCTGACGGTCAATGTCAGTGGTTAAGAGCTTCCAGACCCCTACAGTTGGCTTGTCTGTCGAGGTTGATATGACCCCTTGGCTAAAGCCCGGCTTGTTTGTCGAGGTTGATATGACCCCTTGACTAAATCCTCACCCTTTATGTTTGAGACCCGTGTTGGTGTGTTTACTTCATGCTGTATATGTTGTGTGATGTGATTGTATCCCCTTAGGATTGCTAGACTTCGCATAGTCTCTCGTTTGCATGTCAATTAAGTTAGCACGGTTCCTTCGTCTAGGACTTCCTTTCTTGCGTGAGCTTTCCTAAAACACAAACCAACATTATCCCCTCTTAAGGACACGTTAACTCCTTCAACTACAGGTGAGTAAGTCTCCAAAGGTCGAGCATCCGGTAGATTGTGTAGTGACGTTGTTCACTTAAAAAACACACAAAATAGAAATAGTTTAGCCGAACTACGGCAACTCTGATTCTCATGTCCAAATGAGATACGTAGGCACGAGATACGATGTCTTGTCGAGTTTGACTGACAACTAACTTTGATCCTTTTCTCTCGCCCTCGTTGCGATTGAGACCTTCCCTTTCTCTCGCCCTCGTTGCGATTGAGACCTTCCCTTTCTCTCACCCTCATTGCGATTGAGACCTTCCTTGTCTCTTGCCCTAGTTGCAATCGAGACCCTTCTTCTTTTCGTGTGCGTTTGTCTGGAGTCTGATGTAAGTCCAGCGATTGGCATTCAGTTTCCCGTTTGCGTTTCTTTATTCGGAGTCTGATGTAAGTCCAGCGATTGGCATTCGGTTTCCCGTTTGTTTGTTGTTTGTTCGGAGTCTGATGTAAGTCCAGCGATTGGCATTCGGTTTCCTGTTTGCGTTTCTTTGTTCGGAGTCGGATGTAAACCCAGCGATTGGCATTCCGTTTCCTCGTTTGCGTTTGTTTGTTCGGAGTCAGATGTAAGACCAGCCATTGGCAGTCTGTTTCCGTTGGCGTGTTTTCGTTTGACGTCTCAGTGTCTTGTTTCAGTGTTTTATTTCGGCGTGCGTTAGCCGAGCTACGAGTGCTCTGATTCTTACTCAGGTTAGAGAAGATACGTATGCATAGGATGTGATATCCTAGCGAGCACGTTTCCCATCCCCCCGAACTACGCCGACTCTGATGTTTGTGTCTGATAAACTACGTAGGCCCAGGATGCGACATCCTGTCGAGTCCGCTTTCTTTGTCTTTCGTCTGTGTTTCATTCCAGTGTGTGCAGTTTTTGAGCAGTTATTTGGCAACCTTCTTCTATTCTATTTGAGCGTGGATCCCGTCGAGTACGGCGGACGTGAGGGGGTGCTAATACCTTCCCCTTGCGTAACCGACTCCCGATCCTAGCAATCTCTGGTCGTAAGACCATTTCCTTTCCAGGTTTACTTCGAGCGTTTCCTTTCCCTCCTCTGGGATAAATAACGCACGGTGGCGGCTTTGTGTCTTTTTCCCGCCGGTTGTTTTTCGCGGATGCGACACTTGGGAAGACTTCTGATTATCTTCTTAACGTGATCTGCCATAGTATATCCTTTGTCCAGAACCTTGACTCCTGCAACCAAGGTTTGGAACCTTGAGAACATCACTTCAACAACTTCATCAGCTTCCATTCTGAAGGCTTCATACTTCTGGATTAAGGCCAGAGCCTTAGTCTCTTTAACTTGATTGTTGCCTTCGTGCGTCATTTTCAAGGAGTAAAAAATTTCTTTGGTTGTTTCCCTGTTGGTTATCTTCTCGTACTTCTTGTAGGAAATAGTGTTTAACATAATGTTTCTTGCTTTATGGTGATTCTTGAAATCACGCTTATGATCGTCACTCATTCTGCTTCTTGGAATAGGAATACCAATTGCAGAGATGGGTGGTTCATAACCATTTGTAACCATATCCCAGAGATCAGCATCGTAGCCTGGGAAGAAACTATCAATTTTATCCTTCCAGTAGTTAAATTTTTCTCCATCAAACACTGGAGGTCTTGTGTTGTAGCTATCTCTTTCATTTGTGTTAGCCATGAAGTTTTTCTCACTCTGGGTCTCTCTACACAGTTAAGTGTTTGATTCAAAAATCAATAATAGAGTCAAAGCTCTGATACCAATTGAAGGTAGAGAAAAACAAGAAAGGGGATTTGAATTGTTTTCTTAGGATTTAAAAACTTTTTGCAACACCACAGGCACAAAATAAAAACTAACAACACAAAGGATTTATCCTGGTTTGCTTGAAATTCAAAGCTACTCCAGTCCACCCGACCAAGGTGATTTCACCTTCAATAAGAACTTAATCCACTAATCTCAGTAGATTACAAAATTTGTCTAAGATTTTAACAACCTCTTAGCCCTCTCAAGCCTACATACCTAAACAATTCACTTGAGGTTACAAACAATTTCAAAAATTACAAGTGTTTCACTAGATGCTTCTAGATAAGAGGTATAAACGTGATTTAAGAACAAAGAGAGACAACCAGACAATATTGAGCAGCAACTCTTGTATGAAACCTATTTATTACAATAATGATGGTGAAAAATATTTCGAGTATGAGAATGTTGTCCTATCAAAGTTGTATTTTCAGCAAGTTGTAAGGAGTCATTTATATAGCACTTGAGATGATACCATTAGGGCGAAATCAATTGAGATTTCGTGCCATCTCTGGGAGTTAAAGCTAGTAAAATTCTTGTCCTTTCCATATAAGTCTTGGATAATCTATTGTTTCCTTAAAAAAGAATTATACTACAATTTGAATACTTCTAGCTTAAGTTTCTGATTAGGTGGTATCTGATGGCGTGTTTTTGAGCAAGTGTCAGAGTAAGTATGATCAGAGTCTTCATAGTTAGAGTCTCCATATATCTTCTCGCAGAGTCTTCATATATCTCTTGCAGAGTCTTCAGATATCTCTTGCAGAGTCTTTAGAATTAGAGCTTGAACTACAGAGTCAAATTCTTTAGTTGATTGCTCTTCAGATTTATTCTGTTGAGAGTCAAATATGATTTCTCTTTGTGTTGGTCAACGCTTCTGGACTAATGAAGATGCCAAATATTTGTTTTAATCAGATTCATTTTAACTTAGAATCCTGCACACTTAAGAAAATTATTAGGGTACCAAATTGTTTCATTCTTGCTATCATCAAAACATAGAGATATATTGCAGAATCAAAATCTTGTTCCAACAAAAGGGCCACCATTGCCAGTTACTGGTGGTATAGGTGAAAAAATCCTCCAAATCCTTGTTACTCTATCGGTTCCGGTTATATTTACCATTGGCTCAACAAACTTTGTTGGTTCTTCTTGCACTCTTCATCCATGGATATAGACAGTTGAGTCATAGATCCACATAACTTCTTTTGTATCATTGAAAGGGAATGATGTTAGCACAATTTGTTGGTGTAAGCCCTAGAGGCCAATACTTTTGGTACTTGTATCGAATTGTTTATTAATAATAAAAGGCTTTTTCTTTATTACGTTTGTTTAATAAAGTCCCTAGAATAACTAGTCCGTTTAATGTATCAAGTGTGACTTGATCATGAGATCACATTAAACATAAGGACATTATTTTTAAAGTATCTGTAGTCGAGCTTTATTGTGAAGTGGGATAACATTAAAGCATTAAGACTATTATGTATATAGACTGATGATCACATCTCATGGATCATGGATAAGGAGTTATAAAGTCTTAAACATAGGTATGAATATTAAGAGTAATATTTATACCGGATTGACCCACTATGAGAATACTATATAGAATGTTATGCAAAGTGTCATAAGTTATTCTCATGGTGATAATGGTCTATACCACCCTTCGACCTGAAACCCCTATGGACCCTAATGTAGAGTCAAGTGCTTTATTGCTGATCAAACATTGTCCGTAACTGGATAACCATAAAGACAGTTGATGCGTACTCCACGAAGCATGCTGAGGGACACGAGTGACCTAGATGGAATTTGTCCATCCTGCATAACAGGATAAATGTCTATGGGCCCAATATTGAACTAGACAAGGATGACATGGTCTATGCCTTGTGTTCAATATAGACATAAGGGCAAAAGGGTAATTATACATATAAGTATTATCACAGAAGGATTTGTCAGATCACATGACATTTTCGTGTCTTGGGTAGCAGTGATGTGTTGCTAGATACTGCTCACTGTTTATTATGTTAAATGCGTGATTTAACATAATTGCCAATGCCGCGAAAGCCTACAGGGTCACACACAAAGGACGGATTGATGAGAGATAGAGTAACTAAGGAACACCGTAACGTACATTGCACTTAAGTGAATTATAGAACATCGTAAGGTACGGTGTACTTAAGTAGAATACGAAATATGGTAAGGTACCACGCGCTTAAGTGAATTTGGCATATTATAAGATATGGGCCAAATACACTTAAGTGGGCTTTTTATCTTGAAGCCTACACAAGTGGTTCTATAAATAGAATCCTTGTGCAGAAGCATTCATTGCGGTTGCATTTTCGTTTTCTCTCTTTCTCTCACTCTCTCACTCAAAGCCTTCATTCAAAGCAGCTAGCACTGAGATTGAAGGAATCCGTTCGTGTGGACTGAGTAGAGGCGTTGTCATCGTTCAACGTTCGTGATCGCTCCATAGATCTGCATCAAAGGTTTCAATCGTCACAAGAGGTAACTATTCTATCACTGATCATGCCCATTCGTAGAGATCACTAAAGGAGAAAATTTTAATTTCCGTTGCGTTTTGGATCGCCGTTCTCCTTAACAATTATCACCATAGGAGAAACTGGATTGTTGGAGATAGTAATTTGTAATAGATCATACGGGATGAGTAGAGGTTGAACTTTATTGAAAGGGATCTCTATAATTGAGACATCTTTATTGAAGGATAAACACTCCAATACCAAGATTCCTTGGTCCATTAATCCTTAGATAACATTCTTCAAAATTTCACATTGTTAGAGGTCAATCAAATAGGGCTCATAGCTAGAACTATAGACAGGAAATGCATTATTATTCATCAAAACATTCTTTTTATCAATAATGGGAGTCTTCAGCTCGTCCACTCGGGACACCAATATTTTCTTCTCTTCAACTTCAACCATATTCACGACTGGCTTATTATGCGACGACATTGGATTGTTATTCACATTCGGGATGTTAGGTGCAAATGTGATTGCCTTCAAATCTATCAAATCTTGGACTTTATACTTCAAGGCTTTGCAATTTTCAATAGAATGATCGGGAGCACCAAAATGGAACTCGCGTCGGGCATTGACATCGTATCCGGGAGGAAAGACCATTTGTGGTGGGTCCAACTCTCTTAACTGCACCAATGAGCCACATAATAAGTAAGGAAAAATATGGATGTACAGCATGGGGGCTGGATCAAATCTTCTTTCAGGACGTCATTGTTGTTGTTGTTGTTATTGTTGTTGTTGATAACGTTGTTGTTGTTGTTGATAACGTTATTGTTGTTTTTGTTGTGGTTGTTGTTGATAACTTTGTTGTTGCTGTTGTGGTTGTTGATCTATTGGAATTATAAATGGTTGTTGTTGTTGTTGAACTGGCTATATGGCGGCCACTTGTTGGTAAAGTGCTTGGTATGTCGGCGCACTTCCATTAACAACAGTTGTTGCATTCATTTCTCCTTCACGCTTCTTCCCATATGCTACAAATGGTTTCTTCACAACACCGGAGGTGCTTGCAGAGTTCTGAATATTCCCTATTTTTATCATATTCTCTATTCTTTCACCGGCCAAGATGAAATTAGAGAAACCGGAGAACGTACTCCCAGTCTTCCTAGCCAAGTACGGGCCTTGCAGATTACCCATAAACATGTCCACCAATTCATGCTCCAACAAAGGATATTGTACCTCACCGCAAGTTCTCTCCACCATTGAGCGTACTCTTTAAAAATCTCTTCAGACTTTTGCGTCAGATTTTGCATTTGCGTGTGATTGGGTGCCATATCAGTATTGTATTGGTAGTGTTTAAGGAATGTCTCAGCCATTTCCCACCACGCCCGAATATGGGTTCCTTCTAATTTCATATACTAGTCCAAAGACGCGCCACTCAATGAATCTTGGAAGAAATGCATGAAAAGTCAGTCATCGTCGGAATAAGCGGCCATCTTTCGGAAGTAGGCTCAAATATGTGTCCTAGGATCACTGGCTCCTTTGTACTTTTTAAAGTCAGGGACTTTGAAATTAGCAAGGATAACCACACCTGGGACTAGACATATCTCTACGGCATCGATACCTAAAGCTTCAGACCCTTCCATTGCCTTTAACTTCTCTTCGATGGATCGAACCTTCTTTTCTACCTCGTTGGCCGGGGGACCAAAGGATTCATAGATAGAGGCAACTCGCGGACTAAAGAAGGCATTTTGTTACTCGTCAACTTCAATAACCGGAGGGTGAAGGACATGGGGAGGGACACCACCGGGTGCACCCACTGGAATCTGGACTAGATGTAAGAACAAAAATTGTTCTACAACAGATTCCTTGATTTTGATGATAACAAAGGATGAAACCAAAAATGGCACCCTAACGAAAAGTTTCTAAGTGTGCAGGGTTCTAAAGAAAGAAGAAATAAATCTGATGATGTCATCAGATGCACAACAAGATCAGATACAAATTATCAAGTATCAGAAGCATCTAAAGAGGAATCTCATTCAAGAAGCTCTGAATCTGGACAAAACTACAAAGTATCAGAAGCATCTGAACATGAAGTAAAGTCTAGAAGCTCTGACTCTGAACAAATGCCTTCTGTAAATTCTGAAGTTATCAGCGCCATCTGAACTTTCAAGAGATAACATCAGAAGCCAGTTTCTCCAGATACACGAAGACTCTAATCAGAATTGTTAATCATGATGAAGTAACGTTTAAGCCAAGTTAAAGTTCTGCAAATGGATTTCCTCAATTAGAAAGAGACGTTAATCTCCACTTCCAAGAGAGAAGATACTAATTGTGGTAAGTAGTCACTTCTAAGAGAAAAAGTCTACTGCAGAAGCTATTAATGGAATGGCGTAACTACATCTCAATATCCAACAGATTCAACGCTACTTCAACTCTACTTCAACTCCTATAAATAGAGAAGAAATCAACATTCAGTTAACAAGAAATCACTAGCCAAAACTATACTGAAATTATATCACGCTCAAGAAAAACATCTTTGTTCTTCAAAGAATTTCACTAAGCTTTTGCTTATCAAGTGAAAAATTTGTTCTTAAGTTTGTAATATTTGCTTTCTTAGAAGCACTCTAGATTACACATCTTGTATCTAATTTTTATTTGATTTCCTCAAGTGACTCTTTGTAGTCTGTAGACTTGAGAGGACTAAGAGATTTTCTTCTCTCTTAGGGGTTGTTTGTAATCTTTCAAGATTAGTGGATTAAGTCCTTGTTGAAGGCGAAATCACCTTGGCCGGGTGGACTGGAGTAGCTTTGTGTTATAAGCGAACCAGTATAAAATCATTGTGTGATTTCATTTTGCAAAAGCGCTTATTTTTCAAACAATTCAAACCCCCCTTTCTTGTTTTTCTCACCTTCAATTGGTATCAGAGCTCCGGCTCTGTTATTGATTTTCAAATCAAACACTTAACCGTGTAGAGAGATCCAGTGCGAGAAAAACAAATGGCCCACTCAAATGAGAAAGATTCTTACAATGCCAAGCCTCCTGTTTTTGATGGAGAAAAGTTTGATTACTGGAAAGATAGAATCGAAAGTTTCTTTCTGGGTTATGATGCTGACCTCTGGGACATTGTCACAGATGGATACAAACCTCCAACCTTAAATGGAGCTGAAGTTCCCAGAAGCAAAATGTCAGAAGATCAGAAACGTGAGTTCAAAAATCATCACAAGGCCAGAACAATACTTCTAAATGCTATATCATACAACGAATACGAAAAGATCACCAACAGAGAGACGGCTAAAGATATACTTGACTCTCTGAAGATGACCCATGAAGGAAACTCCCAAGTCAAGGAGACGAAGGCTCTGGCGTTGATCCAGAAATATGAAGCCTTCAAGATGGAAGATGACGAAGCTATAGAAGCTATGTTTTCCAGATTCCAAACTCTTATTGCAGGTCTTAAAGTGCTAGACAAAGGATACACGACTGCAGATCATGTTAAGAAGATAGTCAGAAGTCTGCCAAAGAAATGGAGACCAATGGTTACTGCTCTGAAGTTATCAAAGGATCTGAACAATATCAGCCTTGAAGAACTTGTTAGTTCTCTCAGAAGCCATGAGATAGAACTAGAGGAGGATGAGCCTCAGAAAAGGAACAAGTCAGTGGCGCTGAAGTCCAGACCTGAAAGACGGAAGTCAGACAGAACCAAAGCTCTCCAGGCAGAAACTGCAGATACTGACGACTCTGAACCTGAAGACTCTGATGATGAAGAAGAACTGTCCTTACTAACCAGAAGAGTTAAGCAACTCTGGAAAAGAAGGAACAACAACAACTTCAGAAGATCAAGACCCAGAGGGGATAGATCAGAGTCAACTTCAAAAGGTAAACCTAATAAAGATATTACCTGTTTTGAATGTAAAGAAACAGGTCATTATAGAAATGAATGCCCCAAGCTGAAGAAAGATAACTCTAAGAAAGAAAGCTTCAAGAAAAATGCCTTCAGAACAAAGAAGGGATTAATGGCCACCTGGGACGATAGTGAATCCGAATCATCAGAATCTGACTCTGATGAACAGGCCAACGTAGCTCTTATGGCTACCACATCCAGCAGCTCAGATGAAGAATCTGAAGAGGTATTTTCTGAACTTTCTAGATCTGACTTAGAATCATGTTTATCAGAAACTCTTACCTCTCTTCAGAAATTAAAACAAAAAGTTAAAAACATTAAAGGTCTTCTTAAAGCAAAATCTGAAGAGTGTAGTAAACTTGAGACAACAATTCTAACAAGAGATGATACAATCATATCTTTAACGTTAGAAAGAGATGAAGCTAAAACGAAAAGCTTAGAATTAGAAGAAGTGTTGTCTCAAGCACCACAAACTTCAAATGAAATTATTTATAAATATGAAGAAGCCTTTCAACAATTTCTGAAGAATGGGATAAATAGGAGTATTATGGCATCCATGATTTATGGAGTAGGTCAGAATAATAAAAGGGGAATTGGGTATGATTCTGATTCTGATAAAACTTCTACCAGTAACCAAATTAAATCGCCTTTTTCATACCACTACACACACACACAAGAACACAAATTTAAAAATGCTAGAAGACCCAAAGTTGTAAGAAACTCTGGGAAAACTAATCTGAAAGGACCCAAGAGATTCTGGGTACCGAAAGATAAGATTATCTATGTTGCAGATATCCTATGCAGCAAAGTTCAGACACCAGTCATGGTACCTGGACTCTGGATGCTCGCGACATATGACGGGAAGAAAGTCTATGTTCCAAAGCCTGGAACTTAAAGACGCTGGCTTCGTAGGCTTTGGAGGAGATCAGAAAGGAAGGATCAGAGGCTCCGGAACTATTGGTAACGGTACTCTTCCCTCTATATCTGATGTTCTTTATGTAGAAGGATTAATGCATAACTTGTTATCCATAAGTCAATTAAGTGATAACGGTTATGATGTAATCTTTAATCAAAAAACGTGTAAAGCCATTAGTCAGAACGATGGCTCTGTCCTTTTCACAGGCAAGAGGAAAAACAACATTTATAAAATAAATCTTTCTGATTTAAAAGATCAAAATGTTAAATGTTTAATGTCAGTTCACAAAGAGCAATGGGTATGGCATAGACGCTTAGGCCACATTAGCATGAGAAAACTTTCTCAGCTAACTAAACTTGAGTTAGTCAGAGGCTTACCTAAACTGAAGTTTTCTTCAGATGCTCTGTGTGAAGCTTGTCAGAAAGGAAAGTTTTCAAAAACATCTTTTAAAAAGAAAAATGTTGTTTCTACCTCCAAGCCTCTGGAGCTTCTTCACATTGACTTATTTGGTCCTGTGAAAACAGCATCAGTCAATGGAAAGAAGTATGGACTTGTAATCGTTGATGATTACAGCCGCTGGACATGGGTAAAATTCCTAAGGCACAAGAGTGAGTCTCACTCTGTATTCACCAGTTTCTGTTCTAAAGTGCAAAAAGAATTTGACTCTAAAATTGTTAGAGTCAGAAGTGATCATGGTGGAGAATTTGAAAATAAAGATTTTGAAGAATTATTTGATTCTAATGGAATATCCCATGATTTCTCCTGCCCTAGAACTCCACAACAAAATGGAGTTGTAGAGAGGAAGAATAGGACACTCCAAGAAATGGCCAGAACCATGATCAATGAAACAAATGTAGCAAAGCACTTTTGGGCAGAAGCTGTAAATACAGCGTGTTACATTCAGAATAGAATCTCTATTAGACCTATTCTGGATAAGACTCCCTATGAACTGTGTAAGGGAAGAAAACCCAACATTTCATATTTTCATCCTTTTGGATGCATTTGCTTTATATTAAATACTAAAGAACATCTGAACAAGTTTGATTCCAAAGCACAGAAAGGTATTATGTTAGGATACTCAGAACGCTCTAAAGGCTACAGAGTATACAACACAGAAACCAAAATTGTGGAGGAATCAATTCATGTTAGATTTGATGATAAGCTTGACTCTGAAAAGTCAAAGCTAGTTGAAAAGTTTGCAGATTTAGAGATCACTCTGGTAGAATCTGAGAAAACTCCAGAAGCAACTGTCACTCCAGACTCTGAAGAAATTAAATCTCCAGAAATTCCAAGGAAAGTCAAGAGTCGTAGCAACGTATCTGAAGATTTGATTTTGGGAAACAAAGATGAACCTGTTAGAACCAGATCTACCTTCAGAACTTCTGAAGATATTCCTCTGGGACTAGTGTCTCTGATTGAGCCTACGTCCTGTGATGAAGCTCTTCAAGATAACGATTGGGTGGCAGCTATGCAAGAAGAGTTAGATCAATTCTCCAAGAATGATGTCTGGGATCTCGTTCCTAAACCCAGAGGCACTCATGTCATTGGAACCAGATGGGTTTTCAGAAACAAACTGAACGAGAAAGGAGAAGTTGTCAGAAACAAAGCCGACTGGTAGCTCAAGGTTATAGTCAACAAGAAGGTATTGATTATAATGAAACCTTTGCTCCAGTCGCGAGGTTAGAATCTATTCGTCTTCTTGTATCTTTTGCTATTAATCATTCTATCAAATTATACCAAATGGATGTCAAGAGTGCATTTCTAAATGGTTATATTTCAGAAGAAGTGTATGTAAATCAACCTCCAGGTTTTGAAAATTCAAACTTTCCAGAACATGTTTTCAAACTTAAAAAATCTCTATATGGACTTAAACAAGCTCCCAGAGCTTGGTATGAACGTCTGAGCAATTTTCTTCTGGAACAAAATTTTATCAGAGGGAAAGTTGATTCTACACTCTTCTGTAAAAACCATAAAAATGATCTCATGATATGCCAAATTTATGTTGATGATATTATTTTTGGTTCTGCTAATATCTCTGTTTGCCAAGAATTTTCTAAGCTAATGCAGGCAGAATTTGAAATGAGTCTAATGCAAGAACTAAAGTTCTTTCTGGGAATTCAAATCAATCAAACTCCAGAAGTCACGTACATTCATCAAAGCAAGTACATTAAAGATGTTCTGAAGAAGTTTGACATGACTGAATGCAACTCTGCAAAGACTCCTATGCACCCAACTTGCATTCTGGAGAAGGAAGAGGTAAGCAACAAGGTTTGTCAGAAGCTCTATCGAGGTATGATAGGCTCTCTTCTCTATCTGACTGCTACTCGTCCTGATATTCTCTTTAGCGTCTGTCTTTGTGCCAGATTCCAATCAGATCCTAGAGAATCTCATTTAACAGCTGTTAAGAGAATTCTTAAGTATCTGAAAGGAACTCCTAACCTGGGCCTGATGTATGAGAAAACATCAGAGTATAGGCTTTCTGGTTATTGTGATGCAGATTATGCAGGAGATAGAATAGAACGAAAAAGCACATCTGGAAATTGCCAGCTTCTGGGAAACAATCTAATCTCCTGGGCTAGCAAAAGACAGTCAACAATTGCTCTATCAACTGCAGAAGCAGAATATATCTCAGCGTCACTGTGCACAACTCAGATGCTCTGGATGAAACATCAGCTAGAAGATCTACAAATCTTTGAGAGTAACATTCCTATCTTTTGTGATAATACTGCTGCTATTTGTTTAAGTAAGAATCCTATTCTACATTCCAGAGCCAAACACATAGAAATTAAACATCATTTTATTAGAGACTATGTTCAGAAAGGAATAGTAACGCTGAAGTTCATTGATACAGAACATCAATGGGCAGATATCTTTACTAAGCCTCTAGCTGAAGATAGATTTCTTTTCATCTTAGAAAATCTGAACATTAAAAATTGCCCTGAGTAAAATATGGCTCTGAACATGTAAAATGAGAATCTGATAAAAACAAATACACTTCTGCCTCTGACTCTGATGCTTCTACATTGTTAAGAAGATATCTGAGTTAGAAATCTTCAGAACCAATCTCTTGGTATTCCTGAAGATCAGATACATCAACGCGTGGAACTCTGAAGCGTCAAACTTTAGAACTTCTAGACAGCTGTCAAGAAATTCAAAAGGCAGACGTTTGAGTTTTCCTCGAGCAGTGTGCAAACTGTGGGATTAGACATTCATTTATGAGCTGTAATCATTTTTCCCCCCAAGCGTGCCTTTTTGAGTTTTGTGTCTAACGCTGGTATGTGTGTCGTTTTGCATGCGTTTTTACTTAGGTATATAAACACTTTTCTCACATTTCACACACTTATCACTTTCACTCACTCTTAAACCCTAAACCCTCTCTCGAAGTTTTCTCTGCAACTCCTTCAGTTCTTCATCTTCTTCATCAATTTTCTTCATGAATCCTCAAGAGCAAGAAGTTTTTAACTTCTCCCAACAAATGGAAGCCGCTTCTAATCCCCAAACCTCAAACACTCAAACACCCATGGTTATAGGCGTCACCACGACCCCAGTCTACAAAGAACCTCACATTCTTGAACGTGAACAACACATAAACCTTTCAACTCCCTTTGAAGGTTTAGATGTACTGTGTGAATCGCTGGTAGATTTTGAGAATTAAGAAGAAATGGCGTTGATCTCACTAGGGAACTTCGTCAACAAGGTTGGGAAACCTACTTCGACAGGCTTTATGGTCCAATCTATCCTCTTCTGGTGAAGGAGTTCTGGAGATGTGCAGATGCTGATGACCAGTTCATTGTTTCTTTTGTTCTGGGTGTGAAGATTGTCATCACTGAAGCATCAATTGCTTCCTTGCTAAACATGGAGAAAGCTGGAGGTAAAAGGATTTACAATATTCCTCCAAGGTCAAAACGCATCACTGAAGTCATCAACCCTACAATCTTCAAACCTAATGTTGAAGGAAACCCCTCTAAGAACAAGGAGCTTCATCAGAACCTCCGAGTTTGGCTGAAGATTATTCTGGGAACAATCCATCATCGTCCAGCCTCCAACTCTTCAGATTACATAAATGCTGATCAGAAATGCATCCTTTACTGTATTCAGAAGGGTATCCAGATCAACCTCCCTGTTCTCCTCTTCAGATATCTGAGGGATTCAGTCAGAGAAACCAGGAATAACATGAAGCCCAGATCCTACATTCCTTTGGGTAGATTGCTCTCTGACATCTTCATTGAGCATGGGCTGGTAGATGCTCTGGAGAAGACCAGATGTATGGATGATCTGGCAATTGACGTTGGAAAGCCTCTGAATGCCAAAAACCTGAGGAGCATGGGAATCATCAAAGACATTAGAGTCAAGCCCACTATGGATGTGACCTGGGAAGCTCTGAAAGATCAGAGGAAGATGCCTCATGGCCTTGAAAGGTTCTTCAAGAATGAACCCAGAGATGCCATTGCTATCTACCTTCAGGATCGTCTGGATGAAGGCATTGATATTTCTGATTTCCGCCTTGAAGACTGTCTGGACTCTGTAGAAGATTTGGTCAGATACAAAAGAGGTCTTTCTGAGAAGAAGATAGCTGAGGAAGCAAGGAAGGCAAAGAAACCCAGACTTGGAGAATCTTCTGGAACCAAAGCTCCTCTGAAAATCTCTTCTTCTGGTAAGTCTATTCCTCCTGTTACTTCTGTAATACCTATGATGGCCTCTTCTACTCCTCTCCCAACACCTCCCACATTTACAACCTCTGAAATCCCTCCTTCAACCATCAGAACCTCTCAACCTCCACCTGTTCTAAAAATTGCTCGTAATTTCACAACAACCTCTGACCCTAATCAACTATATCACCACAGCTCTTCCTCATCCTCTGAATATGAATCACCCCTTACCTTTCCCCTTCTTCTGACCAAGAGTTCTCTGAACAAGAGTCCTCTGACCAAGAACACTCTGACCCAAACTCCCCAACAATAGCTGAAATTTATTCTAAAAATTTCGCTCCACAACCCTCAAGACAATCTGAAGTAACCTCTCCCCTCCAAACTTCACTTCCACCACAACAAACAACAACCTTACCCTCTGAAACTCAACCATCTGATCCCTTCACCTCTAATATCACTCCACCATTTATTCCCGCTGTACCTGGACCAGACTCTGACCCATTAGACCTAAATCCACTATATGCTTCATCCCCAAGTCTTCAACCAGACGCAGATTCTGAACTTCAAGCAGAATCTGAACCTCAACAAACTGAACCTCAACCTCTAAATCTCAGCCCTCAAAACTCTCCACCTCATTCACCTGAACCTGAACCTGAACTTACCATACCTACCCTTGAGGAGGCCATTATACAGGTTGCAGAAGCCTCAGTCCAGAAGATCAAGTCTCTGGCTAAAAACTCTGAAGTTAGTGATGATCCTAAATCTGTTAGGACACACTGGAACAGAGTCATTAGTTGGATGACCTCTGAGTCTTATAGGCTGAAGAGTATCTCTGAACAAGTCAGAAATGGCTACATCAGAGACTCTGAGGAAAGACTCCAAGAGAGACTGGCTAGAGAAGCTGAGGCCAAAAGATTAGAGGAGGAAAGATTGGCTAGGGAAGCTGAAGAAGAAGCAAAGAGGTTGGAAGAAGAACGCCTGGCAAAGGAAGCAGAACTTCTAAGGATTCAGGAAGCTGAAGCCAAGGCTCAGGCAGATGCAGAAGCCCAAGCTGCTGCTGAAGCTGAAGCTCAGCAGGCTCTGATTCAGGGGGAGTCTTCCTCTGCGATCCCTCTGATTCTTAACACTCTGAAAGAGATAAAGCAAGATCAGCAAGAGATCAAGAAAGATCAGAATGAGCTGCGTGCCAGGATGGACAAGCAAGATGCTTTGAATGAAAACATCCAGAACATGTTTGCCATGTTGCTTCAGAGACTTCCTCAACCTCCAAACCCTTAGGCACTTAGGATTTTCTTTTTGTGTTTGCTTGCCTTGTGTTTTTGCTTCTGTCTTCTTGTTAGCTCTGATATTCTTCTTTGAATCTGATGTTTTTTGACTGTTGTTTGCCTTTGTGCTTTTTAATGAAGTGTTTTTCTCTTTATTATTCTTTTTAATTTTTTTTATGCCTTTTTGATTATGCCAAAAAGGGGGAGAAATTATTAAATAGCTCTGATGAAAATTATGTCTAAAACCTTAAGCATTCTGCAACAATTGTAGAAATTGCTCTGATATAAATAGCTTTGATTAAATAACTCTAACATTAAATTTAAGCATTTACAGAAAATTTTCAGAAACCTAATTACTTGGAAAGCTCTGGTAAGAACTTCTGAACTCCCTAGCGCTAACTCAGGGGGAGCTTCTGTCTATCTGATCTTATTTTATTCATGTTTCATCTGCTATTTTAAGTTGTTTTGTCATCATCAAAAAGGGGGAGATTGTAAGAACAAAAATTGTTCTACAACAGATTCCTTGATTTTGATGATAACAAAGGATGAAACCAAAATGGCACCCTAACGAAAAGTTTCTAAGTGTGCAGGGTTCTAAAGAAAGAAGAAATAAATCTGATGATGTCATCAGATGCACAACAAGATCAGATACAAATTATCAAGTATCAGAAGCATCTAAAGAGGAATCTCATTCAAGAAGCTCTGAATCTGGACAAAACTACAAAGTATCAGAAGCATCTGAACATGAAGTAAAGTCTAGAAGCTCTGACTCTGAACAAATGCCTTCTGTAAATTCTGAAGTTATCAGCGCCATCTGAACTTTCAAGAGATAACATCAGAAGCCAGTTTCTCCAGATACACGAAGACTCTAATCAGAATTGTTAATCATGATGAAGTAACGTTTAAGCCAAGTTAAAGTTCTGCAAATGGATTTCCTCAATTAGAAAGAGATGTTAATCTCCACTTCCAAGAGAGAAGATACTAATTGTGGTAAGTAGTCACTTCTAAGAGAAAAAGTCTACTGCAGAAGCTATTAATGGAATGGCGTAACTACATCTCAATATCCAACAGATTCAACGCTACTTCAACTCTACTTCAACTCCTATAAATAGAGAAGAAATCAACATTCAGTTAACAAGAAATCACTAGCCAAAACTATACTGAAATTATATCACGCTCAAGAAAAACATCTTTGTTCTTCAAAGAATTTCACTAAGCTTTTGCTTATCAAGTGAAAAATTTGTTCTTAAGTTTGTAATATTTGCTTTCTTAGAAGCACTCTAGATTACACATCTTGTATCTAATTTTTATTTGATTTCCTCAAGTGACTCTTTGTAGTCTGTAGACTTGAGAGGACTAAGAGATTTTCTTCTCTCTTAGGGGTTGTTTGTAATCTTTCAAGATTAGTGGATTAAGTCCTTGTTGAAGGCGAAATCACCTTGGCCGAATGGACTGGAGTAGCTTTGTGTTATAAGCGAACCAGTATAAAATCATTGTGTGATTTCATTTTGCAAAAGCGCTTATTTTTCAAACAATTCAAACCCCCCCTTTCTTGTTTTTCTCACCTTCACTAGAATATTACCTTGGGGAGGCACAAGATTCTCCATGGGGATGGAAATTGAAGTGGCTGCGGAAGCATGAGCTCGTTGATTCATCTCTTCTTGTATCTTGGCTATAATATCTTGACCACGAGCGAAGACTTGGATGGTCTCCGTAAAATGTCCTATTTTTTATCTCACTTGGGATACTTCTGCGTGTAAGGCAGCTTGGTTTTGTTCTAACTGGTCCATTATAGCTTACTGGTTGTGGCGCGTGTTGTAGTGGTGTCGGGAAGTCAGTTTGTCGCGTCGGTTTCTGATCAAGAAAGGGTGAATGATGAGTTTTTGTTTTTGTTTTTGAAAATTCAAATGATGCATGAATTTTTTTTATTATTTCAAAGCTCTTTAGTTATTCGCGTTGTTTATTGCAAGAAATACTTAACAATTTACTATTGCAATCAAGAATAAAGAAACAAGCACATAGTGAATCGTAAAGAAACTTCATTCATCCTTTAAAGGGAATAATACAAGTACAATGGAAATTGCAAAATACAAGTTACTGAAATGAACCAAACATGCAAACTAAATGTCCACCCTAAAGGTAACCCCTTGAGACTTACAAAGAGCTTCGATGTCGGTAATGAGCTTCGCCATTGTCTTCTTGCAAAATTTGATGAAGTGGTAGACCTCTTCAGGGGCGTTCTTAGGGCACATGATCAAATCAACCTCTTTTAACTTATCAGAAAAGTCTTGGAGGGCTTAATTAGTAAGGACAACCATGTTGGCATACTTGTCTCTCCACTCGTTGTGGAGGGTTTGGAAGTTTTGGATGATGTCATCACTTTGATCTATTGAAGCTTCTGCCCCACGACATCTCTCTTCCTAATATCTGCAATCGTTTTGAAATTCCAAGTAAGCTTGATCATAAATTCCCATCTTCAAGTTCTTAATTTACTCGCAAGCTCTTCCATGGTTAAACTGCTCGCGTAAGAAGCTTCGATAGACTTTCTCCCTTTCCAACTTCTATTGGGCTAACAGATCCTTGCGGTCTTTAAGAGTGGTCCTTAGCTCTAGGATTTGGGCTTCATAATCTTCTCGGGTCTGCTTCTTCATTGTGTTTGACCTCTCAGAAGTTCTCTCAAGGTCCTTGATAGTTCGGTATGCTTGATCCAACTTGTCATTGCGAGCGTCAAACCCAGAATTGGCTCCTTGTAGAGCACCACCAACCAAAACTCTTTGGCCTTCTACTTCCCTTAGTCTCTTCTTGCTGACCTCGAACTCCTCACATACTTGCTTACCCTTGTCTTCCAAGACGTTGTTACGTTCCTTGGTACGACGTAGTTGGACTCGTAGTTGAGCATTTTCCAACTCAAGCTCTCGTATTTTGTTGGTAAGTTTGTCCATGTTTCCTTGAAATATGGATCCGGGTTCGGGCACCAATGGAAATAATGAAGAGTCATACAGGAAAGGCATCTTGACAACCCTATCCCTTTCTCTTACCCACATAAAATAGGGTTCATTAGCTAAGATGTTCATTTTTCCCCACTCTTGGTCAATCTGGATTATGCTTGTCCAAGCTTTCTTCACTCTCTTCACGGTTGAATTGAGTGGATCCACGGTGTTAACAATGAAAGGTACAAGGTCTCGATCCTCGGGGGGACTCAACATTGCATATCCCAATTGTCTCTTGAGTAGCACGGGATTATAATTGATGCAACCACGTGTTCCTATTAAGGGGACATTTGGGAACCCTCCACATCTTGAAATGACGCCCTTGGTTTCCCATTATCTCTTGTACCAAAGGATTGAACTGGCGGAGAGAGATGCGGATCTTTGGAGCCATGACAGATTTCTATAAGTGAAGGGTCCTCGTTGAGGCATACAGGTCCTCATCCATAGATGAAATAGGGGAGGTCAACATAGAAAGGTCAATCCTCTTTTCCCATGCCTTGTATGAAAGGTATGATAGAAGTCAGCGAGCAAGAATAGCACAGGGTTGTTGGCAGGAAGATTTCCACTGCCAAATGATACACGCATTTGTCTATGTTAAGGAATAGAACAATTCCACGGATCAATAGTGCTAAGGTTGCGCTATATAGTTATGCCTTATCTTCCTTGATCATCTTCCAAGCATGGTCTTTAAGGAATTTCTTCGTCAGACCTTTAACGATAATTTTGGGTCCCAAATTGGCCACCAGTTTGTTGGCGTTGATACCCAAGACAGCAGAGAGTTTGTACAAGCAAAACCCTTCTTCCAACATGGAAAAGGGGTTATATTCTTTTATTGGTCGGTTTAAAAGCCTCTCAATATCTTCCAGAGTTGGGGAAAGTTGAAAGTCGGGGAATGTGAAACATCTTAATGGGACATCGTAATACTGAGCTAGGGTGGTGAGTGATCCATAGTCGGGGAATGTATTTGCTACTATGTGCGCGAAACCGAAAGAGGGCGAAATTGAAAGCACAAACTTACTGAATCAGAGCATTGATGCAAACAGGTAAGGATGAATTATCTCTTCCAAATCTTATCCAATTATTTTGAATTTGCTTCTTCTTCTTCTCCGATTTTCTTGTTGTTGCGTCGGTATTCGTCGCTTGATTAAATTATTGCGTGAATTTCAGAATTGAGAATTGTAGCGAGGTCGTGAATTGAAAGGGTGGATCAAGAAGGTGCATATGCAGATTGCAGGATTAGTCGATTGGAGAAGGGAGAGTGCAGTTTTTTCGAGAAGATGGTTGAAGCTTGAAGAAAGTGAAGGTTGGAGGTTAAAGGTTGAAAACAGAAGCAGGAAGAGAAATTGCAGAAGCAGAAGGTTGAAAACAGAAGCATACAATGAAACGTGAAGCAGGATGAGAAATAGCAGAAAAATGAAATCTTAATGCAGCAAGATATGTATTTATAGCCAAAGTTGTTAGAGACTCAACCTCAAGCTCCGTTGATATTCACTCTAAATTAACTTCAAATTCCAAAACAATTAGCTCTTTTTAGGTTAGTTATACCAGCTGGAAAAAATGCACTTAGAGTTAGTTGTAAGTCTGTTAGAAGTTGTAATTGAAATGAAATGGAAAATTAATTGCACTCTTTCATCCAATTCACTTTTATGTTGTTAGTTGGTTTTTATTCTGCAATTAGTGAGTTAATGGAACTCAATGAGTGAAAAAAATGGAATGGTTTGAATTTTATTTTCACTTTATGCTGCATTTGCTTGAATCAGTGTGTTACTTTTGAATTTTGTTAGGGATAGACTTTGGTTAATTGGTTAAAATTAAGAGCCGAATTCAGAATTGGATTTTTAGTGTAAATGGTTGATTATTAGTTCTGCTCAAAACATTAATTGCCAATTTGAAACGGTTTGATTATGAATTGTTTGATGCATTCAAACAAGCAAGTGGTTTGTTAAATGAATTTTGGTTTGTCTTACATGATTATCAACATATTGTCATGACCGTGAATGCACTGGATGGTAGAGATTTCGGTTAGAATTAATACATCAATTCCAAGGGAGTAGAAACATCTTGGTTGTTAGGAACGACGAGCATTAGCGGTTGCTGCAACACATAGTTTGAGTCAAATGTCGCCAATTCCACCTGTGTACAAAGACCACGGCACATATGATTCATGGCACTGCAAGCCGCAGCTATTGCAACACTTATCCATGCATCAACAAGAAAGAAGTACACAACGGAAGCCTATGAACCCTTTAGCATTAGAAAACGCATTCCCGACTTTGTCAAGAGATCAGTAGTAAAGGACTCTGATTGATTATGCACTTCATGTGGTGGAGATTCATGTATTGTTGTATGCTGCAACTATCTTATTGTGCAGTGTACGTCACAATTCTAACCGTTCTGTCTGTAAGTATTTATGCTTCCTAAATATTACCTAATATTATATGGCTGATTTGAATTTTGTGGTGCAAATACAACAATGTGAATTTGTGTCACTAACAACCCTCTATGATTCATACCCTTGCATAAAATATGTGGTGGTTAAGATGTGTCGAGGGACCTATGGAGTCGTAATAAGCTGATGACTATCAAGAAGAAACTCTTGATGGGAGATCTGACAAATGGGATATGAGTCTGGCAATACAGCTGGCTGCTTAGCTGCTTAGCTGCTTCAGCCACGATCACTCCATCATTGCCGTGTGTTACCGATACCACCACCTCAGTAGTGTGTTGCTTTTTGAAACCCTCGCCGAAGCTTCAAAAAGTTATAAATTATGTGTCATATCCCGATTATGGTCCTGAATTTTTTTCGTTTTTTCATTTTTCATTTGGCATTTGACCTAAACTTCATTTGCATACGTTCATGACCAAAGTCAACCGTCCATTCCCAAATCCATATTGTCTTGATTTTGATAAGCATTGGTCATTATCTAGGCTTTTCTTTTTGATCATGGTGCTTTTGATTATAAAATGAATTCTAATTATTTGACTTTTTAATTTTCAATTTGATTTTTAATTTCAAATTAGTCTAATTCCAAATTTCAATTTAATCTTAATTGTTTTTTTTACTAATGATTCAAACTCTAATTGATTTTAATTTTCAAATAAATGTTAGAATTGATATCAAAGTAATTTTAACAAATTATAGATTAATTTGATTTTAATTGGTTTTATTGGTTTTTTTTATTTTTAAATTGACATTTAGATGAGTCTTAGATTATTTCTAAAATCCATATCCATTTCTATAACCACAAATTCATTTCATTCAAACCAAGTTTGTTACAACCATTTTTTTTAATGTAAATGTCATAAGTTTCCGACACTAGATAACCATTGCAGTTGCCAATTTCATTCCAATTCCAAAATACATTTGCGCTCAAAGCACATAAATCACGAAACCATGACATTACACAAGCATTACAACATTTCCATAAATTGCAAAGTCATGTTCCAAATTACATTTCACAACATTTTCTTACAAGTTCATCATATTACATAAACCCTACAAGTACAATCCTAATGAACAATCAAAGCTCCATTAACAAGCCAGGCCATACCACTCCATAAGAATTCCAAAACAGCCCTGTCATCCAATGCGCTTCGTAGCCGCATCCAAGCCGAAATTCCCAAGCTAACCAATAACCTTCAGACTTTCTATTCATTCCCGAAGCAAATATGTCCAAAATTCTACAGTAATTAACCAATTATGCATCACACCTGCAAGTGCAAACTAAAGGATCCTGCACAAACATCAATGGTCAATAACCTGTATCAGTCCCAGGCATATTCACATTAATCCAAGCTGCAGCAGCCAACAAATAACAAGACATCAAGTAATCCCAGCCTAAACTTATAACAACTCCAAAACAGTTCTCCAATAAGCTATGACGGCGACGCCTTTCATTCCATAACAGGAATTGCGTCTTCATTCCAACAACAACGACTTCACTTGCGCATCAAAGCTATGTTCGAACTACACAATCGACAACAAGGTTCCATAAATCTGAAACTCAAATTGATGAAACAAACTCGCATTCAAATCTTCATTGAATCAAAATTCCATATTGAAAGCGAATTCGCAATCCAAACTCGTGTGTGTGAAAGGCAGAACGACGTGAGAGACGAAGAACTTACCAAATTCGACGCACCAGAATCATAACTTTGGTGCAGAAGGGTTGAGCTTGATGCAGAGAAGCTGAACTTGATTGCAGAAACGAGATCCTTGGTGGATGAAGATTGAAGCTCTTGGTGTGAAGAACATTGAAGCTTTTGGTTGAAGAAAGTGAAGCTGTTGAAGAAGAAGATTGGAGTCCAGAATATTGGAGTGAAGATGAGGTTCCCACTTGTTTTGAGACATTATGTGGGCATATTTGATTGAGTTTCCTGCTGTTGAACATGTCATGATGAAGAGCTGGGAAAAGGTCCATCCCGAATTGCGCAAACTTGAGGCATAAAACAAGAATGCCACTAATTCGAAGGAGGAACAATGCTTTAGCCTCAAGAGAATAAATCAAATTAAACAACCTGACGGGCACCGGAACAAATGAGTCAACAGGGAATGAAGTGAGTGAATCTTCAGAAATAATATGAAGCATTTCACATTGCTGTATTGATGCTTCAACTTATCCATCATGTCCAGTTTTAGAGGTAAAGCTTTGTTGAAGATGACCCCAGAATCTGCCGAGTGAAGCGGCGAGGAAACACTCCTACATATCTGGCAGTATTATCAATCAACTCATAAACTAAAGAGTTGGAGCAACAATATCATGGCTTCTACTGAGTAAATGATGAAAAGGGATACCCGTTTGTTCACATTCTCAACCGAACCAGAAATGGATCTAAGAACTTCATCCACACTAGAACTCCACCCTAGGATTTCCATAACAAAAACACCTACATAAGAAAACGCAAAACAGAAGAACTCAACTGCAATCCATTTTTATCAGAGAAGTTTATCCATTTTAGTGACAGTATATACCTTTTTTCAAAGCACATTACTCTTGCTGTGATGATTCAGAAACGCTGTGCTATAGCCGGTATCACAAAGTAGAAGAAGAAATCTGTAAATCGAAGTTACTCATGCTTTCACTAAGTTTTCGCTGCAGTAAACACAGTAATTGGCAACGGTAAGATTTCAAAGCAAAAATATCCCAAAAGAGAGTTGAGACAAAATTCAAATAAGAAAGTGAGTTTTGCATTACCGTTCCAGAACAAGCATCAAACGGGACAATCCAAACTGAGTACACCGAAAGGGTTTCGCAGAGATACCTGTTTCGATCTACAATAGACCAATTTGAAACCCTAGCTTGTTGAATATAAAGGGGAAAGTGGAAACGATTGAAGGAGGCGAACAAGAAAAACGGAAACCCTAACTCAAAACAACAGAAACACTAATTCTAAACACCACAAAGGAAAAAACCTAATTTTAATCGACGGCTAAAAAACTGAAACCTAGCGAAGAGAGGCAGTTGCAAGCTCGTCATTACCGCCAGACCACCGCCGAAGGTGAGCTTTTTTTCCTTGAATCTCTCTGAAGCATTTGTTTTTGCCATGTAGAGTGAAAGTTTGTGGATGAGGTTGAGATTAGGAGATGTTGAGAGATTCGTGATTGAGAGCTGAGGGCGAGAGAGGTTGAGAGATGTTTACTTGAATCTCTCTGAAGCATTTGTTTCAAATGTTTACTTTTTAGATTTAATTAATGGTTGACTTCCCGGTATTGGGTTTTATTCGATTAGTCGATTTTTGTGTGTCAATTAATTTAGTTAGGTTATTAGTACCCATGTCCATACTTTTACACATGTAAATGATCACATTCAACATTCAATTTCATTTCCCCATCACCTTCAAATACAATTTCAAGCATTTCTTCCATTAATACTCCAATATTCAAATCTTTTTCTAAATAAAACGTGAAGAAAAAGATTATCCTGGATGGAATATCCAGTTATAATCCCGAATATTAGGCTCAAGCTGTAAGAGCTTGCAAGCCGTAAATATTCGTCTTCTCCTCCACACTCCAATATTCAAATCTTTTTCTAAATAAAACGTGAAGAAAAAGATTATCCTGGATGGAATATCCAGTTATAATCCCGAATATTAGGCTCAAGCTATAAGAGCTTGCAAGCCATAAATATATGTCTTCCCTCCAAAACATTCGTAAATATTCGAATCATTTTCTTAGCAATATTGGAAAGAAACAGATTGCCTGGGTGGAATGTTCAGACGTAGTCCCGAGCATTAGACCCAAGCTGTAAGAGCTTGCAAGTCATAAGTACTCGTCTTTCAAATTCGAAAACACTTGATTCCTACCTTAATACCTTTTCAATAAAGATGGAAATGGAACATGGTGTATACCGTGCACTCCTGAGATTAAGATTCGAGGCAGATGCCTCGCCTATCTTAACTCTCGCCATCGTCAAAAATTGTCAATGCGGTTTCTTCAAATCCTTTCTCAATTAAACCGGAAAAATACTTAATCTTTATTAAACACTTTTGTCAATAAAGATGGAAATGGAACATGGTGTATACCGTGCACTCCTGAGGCTAGGATTCGAGATGGATATCTCGCTTATCCAAGTTCTCGCCATCACTCAAAATACATCCAACCAATCAAACTATCTTTCGCCGTCGTGCGATTAATCAAAAAACCTTTTTCATAAATGAAAGATATATTGTCTTAAGTGATACAAAACAATGTTTCGGCCACGATTGTTGAGTCGAGATAAGTGACGCTTTTCCGAATGTAGATTTATAAATCCGTTCGATGTGTGGTGTGCGTCCACTCCTCATCTGTTTTGGGTAAAACAATGTTTTCGTCAATTAATACAGTATAGCTTTCGCTAAAATCGACCAACAAACAAACATTTTCTACCCAGAACTACGTAAGCCTTGATTTCTCTTTTGAGATACGTAGGAGCAGGATTTTTAAATCTTGTCAGGCCCACTAATAAAAAACTTAGGTTTAGTCCTTCGTCAAAAATCCAAAAACATTCTCTTCTCATCCTTTCTTTCTTTCACACCTAATAATTCAAAAAGCCTAACATTTCAACTAACACTAACGCACACAACTAACATAATGGTGCCCGTTGAGTACAACGGACGTGAGGGGTGCTAATACCTTCCCCTTGCGTAATCGACTCCCGAACCCTGATATTGGTTGCGATGACCTTATCTTATCCTTTCTTTTAGAGGTTTTATCGATATTTCCCCTTTCCCTATTTGGGAATAAATAAAGTTCGGTGGAGACTCTGTTCAGTCCATCATTGCGAACGTGCGATCGCGCTTCGCTTAAAGTCGAGGGTGCGATCGCGCTTCCCTTTAAAGTCGTATCCCCATTTTTTCGAGGTGCGACAGATGGCGACTCTGCTGGGGAATACCCCATCCCTAAGTGAGTCAAGCCTAGTTAGGTCGTTTGTGTGTCTTTGTTTGTTTACCTATGTGGTTTTTCTTTATTGTTTTTACTATCTCTATTGTCATATTGATATGAATTTGTTGTATTGGTTCGATTATGGTTTGGTACTTGGATACTCTGATTGCAAACCTTGTGGGAAAGACTTTTTACCTGAGTCTCGATTAAAAACATAAGATAGGACGAGGTTGAGTAGTGCGGGTCCACGAGATGTATTTCTCATTGGGTCGGTACGAGAACCTTACTTAGAGTAGATTCTTGTGAGGATGTTGTCGCTCGGCAAGTAAGTTGCCGTAAGCTTCGATATTTTCTTTAGGATCCATTACTCTGAGAACCATTTGTAGAACCTTAGTTCTTTGTCCAACTAGGGAAGATGGTTGCGTAATGTGGGTCTGCGAGATGAATTTCTCGTTGGATCGATGCCAGAACCTCACTTAGAGTAGATTATTTGGATGGAGTTGATGCACGGCAAGTAAGTTTCCGCAGGTAGCAAACAGTCTAATGGATCCATGACTCTAGGAACCTTTGTAACCCTAGATCATACCCGGTGAGAACCTGTTCTTAGAGAGCAATCTGATTCATCAGTACCTCAGACTTTTGAACCCGTGTATTGAAAAAAGAACAAATATGCATGGCTTGCATTGCATTCATTCACATTTCATTGCATCTGCATCTCATTATAACGCATGTCATTTTCCAGACAAAAATACAAAAAAAACTCATCCATCCTTTGTCCATGATAAGCAAAGTGATTCCTGACACGCGTTTAGAACGAAGAACCATGTCTCAGGAGATGATGGACGAACTAAGGAAAAGCCAAGAAGCACTGAAGGAGGAACTTAATCTTTTGAAGAGCCAAATAAGATGGGTCTTGGAAACCCTGCAAGTCTTGTTGAGAAAAGAGGGTCACCTAATATACGCTGCTGCAACAAAGAGAGCTACTACTCCACGTCCATTTAGTGTTACCTCAAGTCAAGGGAAATTCCATGTGGAAGCTCCTCATCTACCGGCATATGGCCCTCCCCCAAGACGTCATCATCAACATCCTCTGGCTATTCCTCCTCAAAATCACCGAAGTCAGGTTTAGAAAAAAAATCAGAATCAGAACAATAGGAACAAAAATCACAATGACCCAATTCTGGTGCCATATAGCAAGCTCTACCCACTGCTGACCCAGAATGCTTTGGTGACCCCTCGAGCTCTAACATATGTGTCACCATACCTGCCATGGTACAATCCAAATGCAACATGTGAATTCCATAAAGGGGCAGTGGGACATGACCTAGATTCTTGCTTAGCGCTGAAAGCCTTGGTACGAGAGCTGATTAACAAAAAGAGCTTAGTCTTTGAAGAAGATCACCCGAAGATCAAGTGCCAATACCATACTGGAACGATGGGGCACTCCATCGAGGAATGCAAGAGTTTTAAGCTCAAGCTGCAAAGATTGATTGACACTAGGTCACCAACACTCCATGAGGAAAGCTCAGGTATATGCCTCTTGATTTCTGGGCTAGGTAATGAGAAAGGGAAAGGACCCTTGAAACCCCTCAAGGTTTTGTTCCACAAGGAAAATGTCAGGGATGTGGCTAATGAGCTACCATTGTTTCCTGGTAAGAGCATTAAGATACCGCCTTGGATTTCCAATGTCACGACCCATACTAATGAAAGAAAAGGAGAAGTGAGTAGTGGATCCAAGAAGGTTGCGTTCAACGATGAGATTGAAGGAAAAGAATTTGAAGATCATCATGCCAATGTCAAAAAGCTTGTTGATCCCAACCTTCAAGTTTGAAGAAGTCAATTCCCTAAAGCTGGCAATCATTTGGCTGTCTCAGCATTTCTTTTGTAGTTTCCTCACATGTTGATTGTTAATTGCTTTTAAGCATTGTTGTTTTCTTTGAATTGGTAAGATTAATGAAAGGTTTATGCATCTTTTGAATTAATCCATTCGTATTCACTCGTTTTTCATTCATGTTAAAAACAAAAATACTCCTCTCATTCACTTTTGTTTATCAAACCGTTGTGATAACAAAGATTGGAAGGAGGATGATGAAAACGAAACACCTGAAATTGTTGTGGTATGCTTTTGAGTAAAACCTTGTCGATGATGTAAGGCATTGTTTCAAATCCCCAAACACTGAAGAGATAAGGAGTTAATCCCTAGTCAACCACTTTGAGCCTAGAAGTTGGTGTTTATTTTGGATCTAAAACCTTTAATCTTAACCTGGGGCAGGGTAGTTGTGTTCAGATAGTTTGATCATGCATTCGATTTTTCAAAAAAAAATTGTCCATATGTACACCCTCCAATTAGGTTCAACCACATGCTATCCTTCGCGCACATGTTGAAGTGTTGAAGAAGTTAAGAAAAGCTAAAATTAGTGTTGGTTGATCCTTATCCACCAATAATATGGCAGTCAACACCTTTAAAAAAAAGAGATAAAAAAAAGCTCGCTAAGTCAAATACCACAAAATGACTTAGGCAAAAGTCAGGGCATCCCGATGGACCGAAAGCTTCAAAGAAGCGGTCCAGGAAAAATTAGGGATAAAGAAAATCAATCAAAAGAGGTCATTAAATCCTCAACAAAAATAAAATAAGGTGACTGCCATTTCAGGAAAATCTCACCTTGAACCCTCATTTCCACTTTCGCACCTTCGAGATCGAATGCGTGTATTGAATTAACTGAATATAGGAACTGAAGATCATCAAGAAGAAGGGGTGGGTAAAAATAAATTTTGAGCCTTATATCCGTTTATTTCAAAAGCCGGGAACCAGACCACGTTACAACCCTTAAAAGACCTAATTGAGGAAAAGTTTATTCTGAAAGCATACTATAACAAGGTTGTGTTAACCTGACTCCACACTATTTTTGTTAATCATTTGATGGCACCAACTTGCATACTGTGAAGGACTTGATCACCATTGTGTTCTTATCAACGACTCATTCACTATATTTCACCCATTCATATCAATAAACTTTGAGTTCAAATTTTTGCAAAAAACATTGCATTAAAATTACCATTTTTTGAATGCACAATCTTATTTGCGTGTCAACACTTAGCATCAAGAAATTCCAAATACATTTGAGGAACTTGATAAAGTGAAAGAAGTCCAAACAGGGGAAATCACTTTGAGGATCATTCAATCCGATCCAATCACCCCGAGGTTCAGTTAGCCAAGAGTAATTTGCTTCAAGACTTAGACTAGGGCAAGTCACCTCAGAGCTCAATGAGTCCAACAAGCCAAGGACAGTCAATCAAAAGTCTATCGTTCCAAGATTTGGTTAATCAGGGGTAGACCACTGCAAGTCTCGAACACTTGGGGCAAGCCATCTCGAGGTAGTCTCATGGCAGATTGTTTCCAAACTCACTTTCAAGGTGAACATTTCCAAAGACCCAACAGACTGGGGCAAGATGAGCAACAGAGGGGAAAAACCTCTTTCTTCATGCTTTCAAACTGCTCAAACAAATTCTGCCATACGTCAACAACTATTGAGTTTAAGACGAGTGCCCGGAAATTATGCTAGCATGATTCATGAATCCTCCAAAAGGATCCCATTGGCTAAGTTGTGGCTATCAAGCTTGATAGATTCCTCCTTTGGCAACATCTATCACAAAATATTTGGTTGAGTTCTCAGTGTTGAGGAATCATGAGCTTCCATAAAAAGCTTCTATAACTCCCAGTCTGCCAACTGTCAGCATTCTCATAATCATGATCATTCATATATCATGCATTCAAATCATGCATAGCCAAAATGTACTTCGTGCTCATTTTGCATTGACCTAGGTCTTGTTGTTGATCCTATATCCTTTGACCTCTAATTCCAGTTTGTCTTTGGTGCCCTTAAACCAACATCCGATTTTCGTAGTCATTTTCAAGTCCAATTGTTGTTGGCAAAATCCATTAAAAGTTGGTTATAATCCATTACTTACGGTTAAAAGTCCAACTGTTGTTCAGTGCAATTCAGGTCATATATAAACCTGTTTTTGAACTTTATTACATTGTCAGGTCATATATGAACCTGTTGTTCAGTGCCATTCAGGTCATATATGAACCTGTTATTGAACTTTATCCCCTTATCAGGTCATATATGAACCTGTTGTTCAGTGATATTCAGGTCATATATGAACCTGTTATTGAACGTTATTCCATTATGAGGTCATATATGAACCTGTTGTTCAGTGCTATTCAGGTCATATATGAACCTGTTGTTCAGTGCTATTCAGGTCATATATGAACCTGTTATTGAACTTTATTCCATTGTCAGGTCATATATGAACCTGTTGTTGAGCTTTATTCAGGTCATATGTGAACCTGTTGCTAAGCTTTATTCCAGTGTCAGGTCATATATGAACCTGTGGTTCAGTGCTATTCAGGTCATATATGAACCTGTTATTGAACTTTATTCCATTGTCAGGTCATATATGAACCTGTTGTTGAACTTTATTCCAGTATCAGGTCATATATGAACATGTTTTGAAGAATTTTTCTCTATGATTGTTCCAGCATTGTCAGGTCATATATGAACCTGTTGTTGAGCTTTATTCAGATCATATATGAACCTGTTGTTCAGTGCTATTCAGGTCATATATGAATCTGTTGTTGAGCTTTATTCCATTGTCAGGTCATATATGAACCTGTTCTGAAGAGTCTTTCTCTATGATTGTTTCAGTGTTGTCAGGTCATATATGAACCTGCTATTGAGCTTTCATTCCAGTATTACCAGGTCATATATGAACATGTTGATACACTTTTCTTGAATTTTTCTGAGTTTGTTAGGTCATATCTAAACCTGCTGTCAGAACTTCTTGATATTCCCCGGCATTGTCAGGTCATATATGAACCTGTTGTTGTGTTTTATTCCAGTATGGCCAGGTCATATATGAACCTGTCGTAGCATTTTTTTCCTTATTCAGGTTTAGTAAGTCATATGTGAACTTACTACCGAAATCTCTTGTATTCTAAGTTTCGTTTATCAAATTTCACTTTGAGTACTCCCTAGTGTGTGTCTGATTCTCCAGCAGGATTTGTTTTCCCCAGCAATTTTGTTTTTTACCATTTGTCTGTCTCCCTGTGGAACATCAGCATTCCCCACAGATTGGTCTGCCTAGTAGCATCTCCTGTTAAGGGTTCACCATATCCCTAGCAGATAAAAATTACAAAAAAATCTTGCATCAGCACATATCATATCATATCATGTCATAGGGATTCAAGATCAAAATTCGGGTCTTCTTAGTATTTAACTATCTCCCACCAGGATCATATGAGGAGTGTCCTGCTTCATATTCTCCAGTTGAAGATACTTAAATAGGGGCAACTGTCATACCACGATTTTGGTCCTGAATTTTTTTCGTTTTTTCATTTTTCATTTGGCACTTGGCCTAAAGTTCATTTGCATACATTCATGACCAAAGTCAACCATCCATTCCCAAATCCATATTGTCTTGATTTTGATAAACATTGGTCATTATCTAGGCTTTTCTTTTTGATCATGGTGCTTTTGATTATAAAATGAATTCTAATTATTTGACTTTTTAATTTTCAATTTGATTTTTAATTTCAAATTAAGTCTAATTCCAAATTTCTATTTAATCTTAATTGTTTTTTTTACTAATGATTCAAACTCTAATTGATTTTAATTTTCAAATAAATGTTAGAATTGATATCAAAGTAATTTTAACAAATTATAGATTAATTTGATTTTAATTGGTTTTATTGGTTTTTTTGATTTTTAAATTGACATTTAGATGAGTCTTAGATTATTTCTAAAATTCATATCCATTTCTATAACCACAAATTTGTTTCATTCAAACCAAGTTTGTTACAACCATTTTTTTTTATGTAAATGTCATAAGTTTCCGACACTAGATAACCATTGCAGTTTCCAATTTCATTCAAATTCCAAAATACATTTGCGCTCAAAGCACATAAATCACAAAACCATGACATTACACAAGCATTACAACATTTCCATAAATTGCAAAGTCATGTTCCAAATTACATTTCACAACATTTTCTTATAAGTTCATCATATTACATAAACCCTACAAGTACAATCCTAATGAACAATCAAAGCTCCATTAACAAGCCAGGCCATAGCACTCCATAAGAATTCCAAAACAGCCCCGCCATCCAATGCGCTTCGTAGCCGCATCCAAGCCGAAATTCCCAAGCTAACCAATAACCTTCAGACTTTCTATTCATTCCCGAAGCAAATATGTCCAAAATTCTGCAGTAATTAACCAATTATGCATCACACCTGCAAGTGCAAACCAAAGGATCCTGCACAAACATCACCGGTCAATAACCTGTATCAGTCCCAGGCATATTCACATTAATCCAAGTTACAGCAGCCAACAAATAACAAGACATCAAGTAATCCCAGCCTAAACTTATAACAACTCCAAAACAGTTCTCCAATAAGCTATGACGGCGACACCTATCGTTCCATAACAGGAATTGCGTCTTCATTCCAACAACAACGGCTTCACTTGCGCATCAAAGCTATGTTCGAACTCCATAATTGACAACAAGGTTCCATAAATCTGAAACTCAAATTGATGAAACAAACTCGCATTCAAATCTTCATTGAATCAAAATTTCATACTGAAAGCGAATTCGCAATCCAAACTCATGTGTGTGAAAGGCAGAACGGCGTGAGAGACGAAGAACTTACCAAATTCGACGCACCAGAATCATAACTTTGGTGCAGAAGGCTTGAGCTTGATGCAGAGAAGCTGAACTTGATTGCAGAAACGAGATCCTTGGTGGATGAAGATTGAAGCACTTGGTGTGAAGAACATTGAAGCTTTTGGTTGAAGAAAGTGAAGTTGTTGAAGAAGAAGATTGGAGTCCAGAATATTGGAGTGAAGATGAGGTTCCCACTTGTTTTGAGACATTCTGTGGGCGTATTTGATTGAGTTTCTTGTTGTTGAACATGTCATGATGAAGAGCTGGGAAAAGGTCCATCCCGAATTGAGCAAACTTGAGGCATAAAACAAGAATGCCACTAATTCCAAGGAGGAACAATGCTTTAGCCTCAAGAGAATAAATCAAATGAAACAACCTGACGGGCACCGGAATAAATGAGTCAATAGGGAATGAAGTGAGTGAATCTTCAGAAATAATATGAAGCATTTCACATTGTTGTATTAATGCTTCAACTTATCCATCATGTCCAGTTTTAGAGGTAAAGCTTTGTTGAAGATGACCCCATAATCTGCCAGGTGAAGCGGCGAGGAAACACTCCTCCAAATCTGGCAGTATTATCAATCAGCTCATAAACTAAAGAGTTCGAGCAACAACATCATGGCTTCTACTGAGTAAATGATGAAAAGGGATACCCGTTTGTTCACATCCTAAACCGAACCAGAAACGGATCTAAGAACTTTATCCACACTAGAACTCCACCCTAGGATTTCCATAACAAAAACACCTACATAAGAAAACGCAAAACAGAAGAATTCAATTGCAATCCATTTTTATCAGAGAAGTTTACCCATTTTAGTGACAGTATATACCTTTTTTCAAAGCACATTACTCTTGCTGTGATGATTCATAAACGCTGTGCTATAGTCGGTATCACAAAGTAGAAGAAGAAATCTGTAAACCGAAGTTACTCATGCTTTCACTAAGTTTTCACTGCAGTAAACACAGTAATTGGCAACGGTAAGATTTCAAAGCAAAAATATCCCAAAAGAGAGTTGAGACAAAATTCAAAGAAGAAAGTTAGTTTTGCATTACCGTTCCAGAACAAGCATCAAACGGGGCAATCCAAACTGAGTACCCCGAAAGGGTTTCGCAGAGATACCTGTTTCGATCTACAGTAGACCAATTTGAAACCCTAGCCTGTTGAATATAAAGGGGAGAGTGGAAACGATTGAAGGAGGCGAACAAGAAAAACGGAAACCCTAACTCAAAACAATAGAAACGCTAATTCTAAACACCACAAAGGAAAAATCCTAATTTAAATCGACGGCTGAAAAACCTGAAACCTAGCGAAGAGAGGCAGTTGCAAGCTCATCATTACCGCCGGACCACCGTCGAAGGTGAGCTTTTTTTGCTTGAATCTCTCTGAAGCAATTTTTTTTGGCATGTAGAGTGAAAGTTTGTGGATGAGGTTGAGATTGGGAGATGTTGAGAGATTCTTGATTGAGAGTTGAGGGCGAGAGAGGTTGAGAGATGATGAGCGAAGGTTGGAAAGAGCGATTGAGAGAGGCGTGAGCAATTGAGAGAGTGATGGAGATGGAGCGAAGAGAGAGTAAACGTGAAAAAGGCGAGCGGAAGTTGCGTGTTTCACGTGTCTCTGTTCCAAATTTCTTTTATTTATTTTTTAAGAAAATAGCATTTAAAACATGACTTAAGACCACTTACCTTTTGGTTTCCCTTGGCACTTCCTTTAATTCTTGGTATGCTGTTTAGTGTTCCCAATCCATAGTCCTTTGAAAACCCAACAGCCAAGCGGCTAGGGTTTATTTTCTTGGATTCTTCCACCGTTAATTGGTAGTCCAACAGACTATTTTAGTTTAGTTTTATTTTTAATTCTAATTTTAATGTATTCTGGTTTACTTATTCAAATTAGTATTAATATAGCAAATGACCATAAGTGGTCTAGTGGAGAGAGAGCAGTTTCACTTGCTTTAATGGGATGAGTTCGATACTTGGGGATAGCAAATCTTCATGTTTCTATTTGTTATACTTACTATTTTATTTAACTTTTTTTTATATAACTTCTACTATTTATTTTACTTTTATATTTTATTAATTTAATTTAGCCGTTATTTAGTTGTTTATATTTTCAAATGTTTACTTTTTAGATTTAATTAATGGTTGACTTCCCGATATTGGGTTTTTATTCGATTAGTCGATTCTTGTGTGTCAATTAATTTAGTTAGGTTATTAGTACCCATGTCCATACTTTTACACATGTAAATGATCACATTCAACATTCAATTTCATTTCCCCATCACCTTCAAATACAATTTCAAGCCTTTCTTCCATTAACACTCCAATATTCAAATCTTTTTCTAAATAAAACGTGAAGATTATCCTGGATGGAATATCCAGTTATAATCCCGAATATTAGGCTTAAGCTGTAAGAGCTTGCAAGCCGTAAATATTCGTCTTTTCCTCCACACTCCAATATTCAAATCTTTTTCTAAATAAAACGTGAAGAAAAAGATTATCCTGGATGGAATATCCAGTTATAATCCCAAATATTAGGCTCAAGCTGTAAGAGCTTGCAAGCCATAAATATTCGTCTTCCCTCCAAAACATTCGTAAATATTCGAATCATTTTCTTAGCAATATTGGAAAGAAACAGACTGCCTGGGTGGAATGTCCAGACGTAGTCCCGAGCATTAGACCCAAGTTGTAAGAGCTTGCAAGTCATAAGTACCCGTCTTTCAAATTCGAAAACACTTGATTCCTACCTTAATACTTTTTCAATAAAGATGCACTCCTGAGATTAAGATTCGAGGCGGATGCCTCGCCTATCTTAACTCTCGCCATCGTCTAAAATTGTCAATGCGGTTTCTTCAAATCCTTTCTCAATTAAACCAGAAAAATACTTAATCTTTATTAAACACTTTTGTCAATAAAGATGGAAATGGAACATGGTGTATACCGTGCACTCCTGAGGCTAGGATTCGAGATGGATAACTCGCTCATCCAAGTTCTCGCCATCACTGAAAATACATCCAACCAATCAAACTATTTTTCGCTGCCGTGCGATTAATCAAAAAACCTTTTTCATAAATGAAAGATATATTGTCTTAAGTGATACAAAACAATGTTTCGGCCACGATTGTTGAGTCGAGATAAGTGACGCTTTTCCGAATGTAGATTTATAAATCCGTTCGATGTGTGGTGTGCGTCCACTCCTCATCTGTTTTGGGTAAAACAATGTTTTCGTCGATTAATACAACAAATTCCACCAAGAAGAGGGAACATAGGACTTACAACTACCGGTATGAGGGTAGAGGCCCAAAAAGATTCCGCTGGAGATAAAAAGAATTATTGCTGGTTACTGGGCAATTCATTCATCTATTCCACAGGGAAGCACGAGAAACAGTTGACAAATAGCCGATTCGGAATTGATCCGAAAAGACAAACTGAATTAAGACTCGTCCTATGAGGATATAACTCAATAGGAAGATCCATCCCAATATATGTGTTGGGAGGAAACGGAAGAAACCGTCATCCACGAGGATATATCTCAGTGGGGAACTGCAGAAGGAAAGACAAACACTTTCTGCTTATGGGGTGACTCTATATTGAGAGATTAGACACCCGACATCTGCTTGGGAAGATCTATTGGAGAGATCTATATCACCCATAGCAGGAGACAACAAACAAGAGATATATGGCAAAAAATGCAACATGAATATCTGAATGTTTATGAGTATGCATGAATATGCGTGATTTATGTTCGATGAATGCTGACAAAACAGACATATCTAACACAAACCGGCCCAGGAATCAAACGCCCAGTACTACACTTGTAGAGGAAAAAACCCAAGAACCAACTGGAAAGCCAATCTGCTGGAGATCTTCAAGCAAAGATCTGCGGGAAGGAAAAAGATCAGAGAATACCACAAAATCTCTTAGTGATGGATCAACAATCAACCCAACTGGAGTACAGAAAGTCACAACAGGCATAAACAGCCACAAAGACAAATCTGTTGGGGAAACGGGAGAAATCCCGAGATATCCGCAGGGGAATCTCAGTATCAACTGGAAAACAAGAGTTCACTGCACAAGCAAGATACTGTCACGAAAGCAACTTCCAAATAACTCCGCTGGGGAACAACCCACAAAGGGAGAACATATCATCCATGTAGAATCTAACTGCACAAGCAACTCTACTGGGAATAATGTCAGCCACTCCATCGGGGATACACCCACTGAGGAAAAAATAGATCACACAAGTAGTTTCTGCAACAAGCCACTCTACTAGGGATCACAAGCATCAGGAAATCAACCAAATCTCTGGATGATAGATCACCAACCGACCCTACTGGGGAAACAACTCCGGCAGGGATCCTGACTCTGTTGGGGACTCTGGGGGATAAAGGGGAATATCACCTATGCAATCCACCATACCACAAATCTACTGACGTCTTCACTGGGGAATCCACTGGGGGAATCCACCTGGGATGAGGAAGAAAGCTGGGGATCAACCACCAAATGCTGAACCTTCCAGGAATAAACCCACAACTGTCGAGGAGGAAAATAAACACTGCTCTGTTGAAGAGATAAGAGGTGAAAACCTCAACAAGCACTCCGATGGGGAGATTATAGCATCAAATGCAGTATATCATATCAACAACCCTGGCGACAGTGCGGAGGAGAGAAGCAACAACTCCGCTGGCGACTGCACTGGGGAGAGATGGGTACTGGGGTCTCGAACCACCTACTACCGAATCTTCCAAAGGAAAGCAACCATGCTGGGGAGAAAAAACTGTTGGAGAGGACTGTGAAGTCCTAACAACACTCTGTTTGGGGAACAACCCCGACAAAAGCTCTGCTTGGGGAACAACCCCAACAACAATCTGGAGAAAAAGGATACAACCATGCCAGGAATATGAACGAATGTCTTACCTGTTGGAAATCATGCCACCCTTGGGAGAGCACTGAGAAATTCTTAAGTATCCTTTCATCATTGTGAATGTTCACTTTGTTTAAAACAACAATTTTTGAAAAATTTATTTATTTAAAACAATGACATTTTATCAATTAAACATGCAAAACATTTGTTGAATTGAAACAAATAAGAGTGCAAATAATTGGATAAAAAGTTCAAATTGATTTGATGGAATCGTAGCCTGCAAATGGCAAGACTCCATAGATTTGTACAAATTTGAAATCAGTGATGTATATTGGAAGAGGGCTACATTGAACATAATGATCCTTTCTCTACCAATTTGAATCTCGATGTATTCGAAGCTTCAGTCGACGACGAATCGAGAACTTCTGACGAAAAGACAGTTGTAGAACAGAAAATCTTGTCAGGATGCAGTTACTTGCCAAATCCCTAAGTTTTGCCTATATTGCCCCAGGATGAGGTACTCAATCTAGCGGGATGCAAATTTTCTTTTTTCAAGTCTCTAACTTTTGCCTGGATCACCCTTGCGGGTTCTCCACCGAGACGCTCATTTTTGCCTAAGCCGCCCTTTCGGGTTTTCAACTTAACGAGCTATTCTGTTTTTCTTTTGCATACTTTTTTTTTAGGCAAAGTATTTCTTGACTGCATCTGAATTCACAGGACGAGTGAAATCCTCCCCATCCATTGTTGTAAGCATCAAAGCTCCGCCTGAAAAGGCTCTCTTAACAACATATGGACCCTCATAGTTTGGAGTCCACTTGCCCCTGGAATCAGGCGCGAAAGACAAGACTTTCTTGAGCACGAGGTCACCTTCTCGGAACACACGAGGCTTGACCTTCTTATCGAATGCTTTCTTCATTCTCTGCTGATATAACTGACCATGGCATATGTCAGTCAATCGCTTCTCTTCAATCAAATTCAGTTGGTCATAACGACTCTGAATCCATTCAGCATCAGTCAACTTGGCTTCCATAAAGACTCTCATTGATGGGATCTCCACCTCTACTGGGAGAACAACCTCCATGCCGTAAACAAGAGAAAAAGGGGTTGCCCCTGTTGAAGTGCGGACAGATGTACGATAACCATGCAAAGCAAATGGCAGCATCTCATGCCAATCTTTGTACGTAACTGTCATCTTCTGGATAATCTTCTTGATATTCTTATTAGCAGCTTCAACAGCCCCATTCATCTTTGGTCTGTAAGGAGAGGAGTTATGGTGTGCAATCTTGAATTCAGCGCATAACTCATCCATCATCTTGTTATTCAAATTAGATCCATTATCAGTAATGATCTTATCTGGCACACCATACCGGCAAATCAGCTGATTCTTGATAAACTTCACGACCACCTGCCTGGTCACATTCGCATACAAAGCGGCTTCAACCCATTTGGTGAAGTAGTCAATTGCTACGAGAATAAACCTGTGCCCATTGGACGATTTCGGTTCAATCATGCCTATCATGTCGATTCCCCACATAGAGAAAGGCCATGGTGATGAAATCACATTCAGAAGTGTCGGAGGAATATGAGTCTTATCCGCATAAATCTGACACTTGTGGCATTTCTTCACATATTTGCAGCAGTCAGACTCCATTGTCAGCCAATAGTAGCCTGCTCTCAACATCTTTCTAGCCATGGCATGTCCATTGGAATGAGTACCAAATGAACCCCCATGGACCTCAGTCATTAACAGGTTTGCTTCGTGTCTATCCACGCATCTGAGCAAAACCATGTCAAAATTTCTCTTATACAGCACTTCACCACTGAGGTAGAAACTGCCTGACAACCTTCTCAAAGTTTTCCTATTTTTCACAGATGCCCCAGGCGGGTAGATCTGGTTCTGGAGGAAATTCTTGATATCAAAATACCAAGGCTTGTCATCATTCACTTCTTCAACTGCAAACACGTGAGCTGGTCTATCCAAGCGCATCACGGCAATGTTGGGAACCTCATTCCAATACTTGACCACAATCATGGAAGCAAGCGTAGCAAGCGCATCTGCCATCCGATTATCCTCTCGAGGAATATGATGAAAGTCAACTTCTGTAAAGAACGTTGCAATCCTCCTCGCATAATCTCTATACGGAATGAGACCTGGCTGATTCGTCTCCCACTCACCCTTCATCTGATTGACAACTAGGGCCGAATCACCATACACATCAAGATACTTGATTCTCAAATCAATACATTCTTCCAGTCCCATAATAGAGGCTTCATACTCAGCCATATTATTCGTGCATTTGAAAATTAGCCTTGTTTTAAAAGGAATATGTGTGCCATGAGGAGTAATGATTACTGCCCCAATTCCATTTCCGTACTGATTCACAATGCCATCAAACACCATCGTCCATCTGGAACCAGGTTCTGGACCTTCTTCAAGTGTAGGCTCATCACAATCTTTCATTTTCAAATACAGAATCTCCTCATCTGGGAAGTCGTACTGAACAGACTGATGATCTTCAATCGGCTTGTATGGTCAGCCAAGATACTACCTTTGATAGCTTTCTGAGCTCGATACTCGATATCATACTCAGACAACAACATCTGCCAACGGGAAATCCTCCCGGTTAAAGCAGGTTTCTCGAAGATATACTTGATTGGATCCATTTTGGATATCAACCAAGTTGTATGATTTATCATGTACTGGCGTAAATGCTTAGCAGCCCAAGGCAAAGCACAACACGTCTTCTCAAGCATAGAGCACCGAGACTCACAATCAGTAAACTTCTTACTGAGGTAGTAAATAGCAGATTCTTTCTTCCCTGACTCATATTGTTGACCGAGTACACAACCCATCGAGTCTTCAAGAACAGTCAAATACATGATCAGAGGTCTTCCTTCTACAGGCGGAGACAAGATCAGAGGTTCAGACAGATATTCTTTGATACTGTCGAAAGCTTTTTGGCAATCCTCGGTCCAATCATGAGACTGATCTTTCCGAAGGAACTTGAATATCGGCGCACATGTGGCAGTCATGTGGGATATAAATCTGGAAATATAGTTCAAGCGGCCAAGAAAACCTCGGAATTGCTTCTCAGTTTTGGGTGTTGGCATCTCTTGTATTGCTTTGACCTTTGCAGGATCAACCTCAATACCTCTCTCGCTGACAACGAAACCCAACAACTTGCCAGAACGGACTCCAAATGTACATTTGTTCGGATTCAGGCGAAGTCTAAACTTCCTCAAACGCTGAAAAAGCTTCAACAAATGCTCAACATGTTCAACTTCATATCATCAACATAGACCTCTATCTCCTTGTGCATCATATCATGAAACAAGGTAGTCATAGCACGTTGATACGTGGCTCCGGCGTTCTTCAAACCGAAGGGCATCACTCGATAACAGAATGTTCCCCAAGGTGTGATGAATGTTGTCTTCTCCATATCCTCGGGTGCCATCTTGATTTGGTTATAACCGGAAAATCCGTCCATAAAGGAAAAGACTTTGAATTTAGCTGTATTGTCTACCAACATATCAATGTGTGGTAGAGGGAAATTATCTTTCGGACTAGCTTTGTTCAAATCTCTGTAATCAACACACATACGGACTTTTCCGTCCTTCTTAGGCACAGGCACAATATTGGCCACCCATAGAGGATATGTAGAAGTCACCAGAAACCCCGCATCAATTTGCTTCTGAACTTCCTCTTTGATCTTTACTGCCATATCTGGATGAGTTCTTCTGAGCTTCTGCTTCACAGGCACGCACTCAGGCTTCAAAGGCAGGAAATGTTGCACAATATATGTATCTAGGCCTGGCATGTCTTCATACGACCAAGCAAAGATATCGGAATATTCTCGTAGCAAACTGATCAACCCCTTCTTGACAGACTCTTCAAGAAGTGCCCCAATCTTCACCATACGAACACAATCTTCAGACCCCAAGTTGACTGTTTCCAGATCTTCGAGATGCGGCTGAATGATCTTCTTCTCGTGCTCAAGGAGACGGGTAATCTCATCAGGAATACCTTCAACATCATCTTCCTCTGCCTCAAATACAGGGAATTCAAAATTGGGAGATGGCGTTGGATCATTATGTTCAATGGGTTTTAGAATCAACCTGCATAATGATTTTGGATAATAAAAACTTTAGAATTTAAACAAGCAAATCATTCTGCAGATGAAAAAGATTGCTTTTATTCTTGTTTTTAGGGTTTTTTGTGATCACTGATTTCATGCAAAACAAAAAAGTGAAAACAAATGGAAAAACAAATGTTTAACAATGCATTAATTGAATGAAAATATCATTGTATAAATGCTGCCAACAATGTCATCACTTCTCCTTTTGGCATGGGAGAAGGGTTTTGAACAAAGTGAACCATTACTCTGATCTATGAATGACTGTAGGAACATCTACAGCGACCCAATTGTGGCAGACACCACCAGGTATGATGAAGTTGCTCAAGTCCTCTACATCCTCTTCCAGAATAGCAGCAGCTTCTTCAGTCTGATCAGCATGGATGAAACCTCCACTCTTGAACAAACCTTTCTCATTGAATGCCCCAGACGAATAGCCAATGCCAGCCCGAGATTTATTGTCTTCAAGCTCGATCATCTTCCCCAAACCAGCAACTGCACCACATTCAGTGGCCAGTTTCGCATCACGATAGGAAGCAAATGAAGGAGACTTCTTCTCAATTGGCTCAGCTATAGATAAAGCTTGGAACGACGTTCTAACTTCATCCTCAGCATCAATATATGATAAAGAAGACAAGTGGCTAACCAGGAGAGCCTTTTCTCCCCCTACCACAACCAGTTTCTTATTCTTGACAAATTTCAGCTTCTGGTGTAGGGTGGATGTCACGGCGCCAGCCTCGTGAATCCATGGTCTACCAAGGAGACAGCTATATGATGGGTGGATATCCATAACCTGGAAGGTAACTTGGAAATCACTTGGTCGAATCTTGATTGGGAGATCAACTTCCCCAATCACGGTCTTACGTGACCCATCAAAAGCCTTCACAACAACACCACTCTGCCTCATGGGAGGCCCCTGATATGAAAATCTCGAAAGAGTGGTCTTCGGCAATACATTAAGAGATGACCTAGTGTCAACTAGCACGTTGGACATGGCATCAGTCTTGCAATTCATAGAAATATGTAAAGCCATGTTGTGGTCTCTTCCCTCCTCAGGGAGATCAGTGTCACAGAAACTCAAAGTGTTGCAAGCAGTGATGTTTGCAACAATACTGTTAAACTGTTCAATTGTGACATCATGATCAACATAAGCCAGGTCCAAAACTTTCTGCAGAGCCTCCCTATGGGGTTCTGAATTCAGCAGCAAAGATAACACGGAGATTTTGGACGGCGTTTGTAGAAGTTGGTCTACAACATTGTACTCACTCTTCTTGATGAGCCTCAGCATCTCATCACATTCTTCATTCACAGTGCCACTCGGGCCAACAGAAGAAACAAGAGTCTTTTGTACAGAGGAGGGTTTGGCAACAATAAGTGCCGGATTCGGAATATTCACAGCAGTCCCAACCGGACACTCAGCAGAATCTGAAACAACAGCTCTAGCCTGAGGCTTAGGTGCTGAAAATACGCGACCACTACGGGTCAACCCGCTCACGTCGGCAATATTAACCACAGAAGTAGAAGGCAACGACACTTCTTTCCCATCTTCCACAGCAACTGGATTGTACCGGAAAGGAATAGCTCTATCCGAAGAATAAGGCACAGGGCCTGCAGGCTTGATTACCAATGAAGGAGAGACCTTCGGCTTGCTACCATCGTAACGGATGACAACAGGCTCTGGCAATTTAAACATAGGAGAAATCACATTCACCTCTGGTTCATCTTCATCAATATTTCGATTCTGCAGAATCTCAATGGTACGCTCATCCAACAGCTCTTGAAGCTCTCTTCGCACTTGGCGACAACCCAATCTATTGACGGAACAGATGCGGCATCTGTCATGGTCGTGCTCCATATGACTATACTGACACAGTAAACGATGCAACTCGACCAATGACTGTCGAATATGGCTCACATATTTGAGTTTGTACTTGCCAGGGCAACCCTGGACCATGTTCACTGATTTCCCATGCTCGAGCAATGGGTTCTTCGTAACATTCGGGCCTGAGTCCTCAAAGCTCAGAATGCCGCATCGCATAAGGTCTTGCACCTTGGTCTTCAATGGAAAGCAGTTCTCCACATTATGACCCGGAGCACCAGAATGATATACACAATGTTGATCGGGCTTGTACCACCACTACGGGTTAGCAGGCACAGCCGGAGGCTCTCTGGGAGTAACCAGTTTCCTCTCCAACAAGGAAGGATATAACTCAGCATATGACATAGGAACGGGATCGAAACTGATCTTCTTCCTATCATAATTCAGATTAGCCTGATTACTGGTGCTGCCACGAGGCTGGTAAGCCTGTTGCTGTGGACGATGTTGCTGTTGATACTGAGGTTGTTGTTGATGCTGATGATGTTGCTGATACTGCTGAGAATTATCTCTGAAGACAGGTGCTATATGAGCCACCTGGTGCTGATGACGCGTCGGCTTCCTCTTGACAGAGGGTCTTCTTGGTTTAGCATGGGATTGCACATCATGTGCCTCCCCATCTTTCTTCTTAAACGCCCCATACCGTTTAGAAGAGCTCTCCTCTTTAGCCAATCGTCCTTCACGGACACCTTCCTCCAGACGCATCCCCATGTTCACCATCTCGGTGAAATCAGAGGGAGCACTCGCAACCATCCGTTCATAATAAAATGAACTAAGAGTCTTCAGGAAGGTCTTAGTCATCTCCTTCTCTTCCAGCGGAGGAGTAATCTGAGATGCCAGCTCTCGCCACCTCTGGGCGTATTCCTTAAATGTCTCCTTATCCTTCTGGGACATGGCCCTGAGTTGATCACGGTCAGGCGCCATATCAACATTATATTTGTATTGCTTGACGAAGGCTTCACCAAGATCGTTGAAGGATCGGATGTTTGCACTATCAAGGCTCATATACCAACGAAGAGCCGCACCGGACAAACTATCCTGAAAATATTGAATCAGCAGCTGATCATTATCCATATGCGTAGTCATTTTCCTGGCTTACATAACCAGGTGAGTGAGAGGGCAGGTGTTCCCCTTATATTTTTCAAAGTCAGGAACTTTGAACTTGATCGGAATCTTAACACCGGGAACCAGGAAGAGCTCGGCAGCAGACTTGCCAAACAGATCTTTCCCTCGGAGGGTCTTAAATTCCTTACGGAGCTCGAGGAATTGGTCATTCATTGCATCCATCTTCTCATTAACATCTGGGCCCTCAGACGGCTCAGAATGATAGATGGTGTCGTCTACCCTAGGAATGGTATGCACGACAGGAGGAGGCATAGCAAGGACCGGGCTAGATGCCGGTATAGAAGCAAAAGTAGGAGCTGGAATATCTGGCATGAAACCCGGAGGCATACCCCACGGAAACCCGGATGGCATGGCATTAGGCATGAAATGAGCACTGGCAGCTGGCACAGTCGGAGCAACGACTTCAGATATAACCGTCCTCTGGGGAGGAGTTGCAGGAGGTGGAGACGGTTGATTTTGAGCAGACAGAAACTGCTCCATCAGAGCACTCAATCTAGCGACCTCTTCCTTCAGCTCTCTGTTCTCTTGTTCCAATTGATCCATCACTCTAGCAGAATTGGCTCTGGTATAGTACCAGTGAGTCATCTTGTCTTCAAAATAAATGAAGAGCACAGAGTTAGGCCATAGACAAGAAGACCAGAACAACACCTGCTTATGCAAGATGATGCATGCAATGCTTGTGCATATGCTTTATTTTATTTTCAAGGAACCTTTTAGGGTTCTATTTGCAAATTTTGAATATTTAAAGAATTTAATAGCATATGGAAGATATCTCATCAAATACATATTCGAGACAAAGAAGTACAACATTTTTGATTATTACAAGGGAAAAGGAAAATAAACATCCTATGGATCCCTAGAAGCTCGAGATGTTGGAAGACGAGAAACACGAAGCTTCTTGATCTCTCTCTCATAGGCTACTTCCATATCCGCTTTCTCCTTTGCAAGTCGATCATACTTCCTCTTCCAGAACTTGGAAGACTGAGGAAGCAGAGAAGTCCAAGTATCATTCGGATCATCGGTCACTTGATGCTCGAGAAACTCGATCAGAGCATCCTTCTCCTTGATTTGCTAAAGCAACTCTTCTCTTTCACGGATCCAGGCACGTGAAAGGTCTTCTTCTCTCAACTCCTCTACATCTTGGTTAGGGAGGGTTGAAGGCCCAGCCACAACCATAGGTGTAGGTCTCGGATAGTCGTATGGCATGAGATACTCTGAAGCTCTCTGTCTGACCCAAGAGGTATAAGGCTCCAAAGCAATGCAGTTCTTCGGACCCAATTCATTTCTACCCTTCCTCTGAATCTTGCGCCAAGCGCGGACAAATCTGGCTTTCAGGCCTTGGGGATCTTTACCCTCCTGAAAGAATACACCTTCTAACAGAATGTTATGAGGTTTATCCTTTAGGGGGAACCCAAGCTGATGACGTGCTAAGATAGGATTGTAGCTGATCCCACCACATGTACCAAGAAGAGGCACATTAGGGAATTCACCACAATAATCAATGATCTGAACAGTATCATACACGCGATCATACCAAGAGATATCATCATTAGTGAGAGACATAAGTCTCTGAGACCACTATAGACATCCCTTGTTCTCCTTGAAAGAAACCGTCTGCGGTAAGTGAGAAATAAACCACTTATACAGTAGAGGAAAACAGCACACAATAGCTCCTCCACCTTTTGCATTCCTCAGATGCAAAGAGAAATAGGCATCACCCAACAGAGTCGGAACGGGATTAAGAACTGAGAAGATCCTAATGGCGTTCACATCCACAAATTTGTCGATGTTGGGGAACAATACCAAACCATAGATGAGCAGCACAAATAAAGCCTCAAAGGCACCCTCACTCATGGCCTTCCCATAAACAGTAGCTTAAGCGATGAGGAAATCGGAAGGAAGACCCTGAATTCCACCTTTGGTGGTCATATGCGCCTCAATAAGGGATTCATCTATGTGCAACAAGTCTACGATCTCTCGAGAAGTAGGAATACTCTCCAAGCCACTGAACGGCACCTGATCCATAATCGGGATCCCAATAAGATGAGCATACTCCTCAAGCGTAGGCAACAGCTGGAAGTCCGGAAATGAGAAGCAGTGATACAGAGGACCATAGAACTGAGCCAAAATACTCATCAACCCTTCGTCAACCTGAGTAGTCAATAGAGGCAGAAGCTTCCCATAGCGAGCTTTGAAACCCAAGGGATCTAATACATAGGATGTCAGATTCCTTAACTCTTTCACATCGGGTTGTCTAAAGTTGTACTTCTTTGTATGCCTTTTTGGTCTTTCCATGTCTGAAAATTTTGCAAATAAACCCTTTAAGTTCCTTGAAAATTTTCTGATTTTTCTGGTGACATGAATGCAGATGAATGCATGAATGCATGAATGCAACAATCACACTCAAGGATCAAGCAAGGCACACCAGACAAAGGTCATGGGAAAGCTCATAGTATCCTTAATATCAATCATCGATTTTGGTGGATTATGGTTTTCACCTTATCAACACCCAAGTTCCATTGATATTAACGATACATGAACCGGCTCAATCATCCTTAATATCAATCATCCATTTTGGTGGATTATGGTTTTCACCTTATCGAAACCTAAGTTCCATTGATATTAAGGATGTCTGAACGACTCAACCATGAATCACGGGTTTGCTGAGAGTCACGAGCATGGAGTCTCGGTTAAGAACCACCCAAAGGGAGTGTACTAGGGTTTAAACCTGCCGAGCATGTTCTACCAGAGGTTCCCATAGTCATCATCCCATCTTTTGAATATTATCGGAGATACGAATACTCATATTCCAAAAATATTCTCAAGAGAGACTCTTATGAGTGTAGTATCGCGTAACAATCGCATCAGATCTGACATCTGAACGACCTCCGCACTACGTCCTAAAAATAGGCCAAGATGGGCTTGGTAAACTAAGGTCCCTGGCTTCTAAGGCACATGATTGAAAGAATAATGCCTAACCACAAATAACTTGTGTGACATTATTAATCCAACATGACCTCCACCAAGTGAATGGACTCGCAAGTCAACTTGTTAAGGAATACTCCACACAAGTCGACAAGACTATGCCATTCTCCTATCCTAGAGTGCACTCGAGTTCGGGTATAGAACTCATCTCACAGAGATCACCAAAGCAAATAAGCAGTTGTATATCAAGCAATTCAAACATTACAATCAATACAGTAATCCCAAATTATACAAAAATATATCAAATAACACATAAACAAATATCATACAACAAGGGTGAAAAGTAGGCAAAACCACCAAGCAGAGCCTCTGTTGAGATCTTGTTCCCCAGCAGAGTCGCCACTTTTCTGTAGCGGTGTATTCGTCACTTTATGATTTATTGATTAAATCAAAAGCAAAGCATACAAAGAATCGAGTCGCCACCGCACTTTTATTTATCCAAAGGAATGGCTAAAAAGCGAACAAAAGCCAAAGAAGTTTTACACATAGAAAACTAATGAAAGATCAGAGAATCTGGGTAAAGGGTTAATTACGCAATGGGAAGGTGTTAGGCACCCAAAACGTCCTAGGTACTCCTAGGGAGCCCTTTTCACACTTGTTGTACGAAATGTTTATTTGTTTATGAAAATATTATTGTGCAAACATGATTGGGAAGATGAGAAAAGAATATACAAGTTAGTTATTTTTGTGTTTGAACGGATGAACCCGTTGCCTACGTACCTTTCCATGGAAGGTAAGGATCAAAACGCCGTAGTTCGGCTAAAAGATTTCCAAAATATGAGTGGGTTCATTTTAAAACAAAAGCCCTAAGGTCTTTCGTTATCCACGGGAGAAAACTCAACCTTATACAAACAACAAGTCCACCATGTGAGAAAAGCTTCAACTTGCTAGTGAGGGGTTAACCCTATAATAAGCAAGGAAGTCTTACAATTCAATCACTAAGGACCAAGGTGAGGTTAACATCAACCAACTAGGATAAATCAAACCTATGGCCAATGTATGAAAACTTATCAAGAATGGACAAAGCCACAAAACAATTGAATGAGTTGGATTAACCAATTAGGATTTATTCGCAAAAGAGGGTCAAAGTATGATTAGAATTCAATTCAAAGAAGTATTATGAAATGGAGTTTGAAAAATCAAAGGCCTAAAGCCTAGGTTTCTAATTTGAAAAGAAATGAAAATGTTTGCACAACTTTTCAGGTTTTTGGTTTAACATGCACATGGAGGTTTAAAGAAACAAAAGGTGGGCGGGTGAGGGAGTAAAACTTCTTAGATGTTCACCTCTTGAAATCATATGTAGATGATTCAAGTGATTCCTTTGGAATAGGCAACAATGCAAGTAAGCAAATGAACAAAGCGAGGCGATACTGGATGCCCATCAATGGACTTACACCAATCTCACAAACAAACATGGATACCGGATACCAATCAATGGATTTACACCAATCTCCTAAAACAAAATAATGATACCGGATGCCAATAAATGGACTTATACCAATCTCACAAACAAACATGGATACCGGATACCAATCAATGGATTTACACCAATCTCCTAAAACAAAACAATGATACCAGATGCCAATCAATGGACTTACACTAGTCTCACACCATATCATAGGAACAACTGCCAAGAAATGGACTTATGCTTGTCTCCTCCATGGACAAAGCAAAAATGCTATAAAGCAAAGTTTAAGACATGATATAAAAATGATGATGATAAATGCACTAAGGCACACTCAAGCAAATATGGACAGATGAATCAAGTAATCAGACAAACAAGTCAATTAGCACACACTATATACAAGCAATTAGGCTAAAGCAAGGTTAGACTTTACAGTCAACTGGAATGGGGTATGTTGTGCTTTTAACCCTAACATTGAGAGTTAGGGTGAAGCAGATGAAATGGAGATGAGGGGTGTGCCTCATAGCTCTTATCCCTGGTCAAGGAGAGCATTGAATAATAGAAGGTGTGGGAGTTCAGAAAGTTGGAACTCTTCTCCACAAGTGATTTGACTCTATAAGATCTTGGGTTAATATCCACAATGCATCAACATGTTATGTGAGCAAAGGGATGACACACTGAATAGTAGGAGATGGACTACACATCTCTTTTATCTACCAATTGCCTCATATGAGGACTTTTCCTGCTTGGCACAAAGAGTAAATAATCACAAGCATTGCCTCTTAAGGAGGACTTCAGACAGGTGCCTAACCACATAACAGGCCAGGTCTTCCAGACTACATGAAGAAGAGAGGTTATACCTAAGTGGTTAAGCAACCAAGCAAAAACAAGTTCAAAATGAACTTAAGCAACTAATGTACCTGTGGAAACATCAAACAAATCAGTACAACTATACAGACAAACAACCAACAGTTAATGCAACAGATAACCAATATACACAATGTGTAAGCCAAAAGTCAAACTCAAGAGAGTCAACATCAACCTACAAAACACACATTAGTAGTCAAAAGCAAATATCAAATGCTCTCAAGACGAGGCATCATCAATTGTGTAACTTGAATGTGTAACCTGAAACAAAGCTTCAAACATGAGGAAAAAATCCAAAACAGAGACTGAAATTTAACATGATGAAACTTCAAACAATTATTGACACATTGCAAAAAGTCTCACATCAATAGCATTTACCAAATGCATTTCACAAACTAAACATGACAAGGTATGCAAGTTGTGAGCACATTGAGACATCAGCATGAACAAATGCACATAAATATGCAAGTTGTATGCAAGTTGCAAAAATGATTCAAATAATCCTAAGAAAATTCATGGATGAACAGAACATACAACATGATCAACACACCAAAAATTAGAGAAATTGGACATGATTAGGCATGGTAATCAAATTGTATAAGGCAAGGCAATCAAAACAAGCTCAAATATGACACCAAATGACACATCAACTTAGCACAAGCCTAAAACAGAAATGAAACATGGTAAAAACCTCAGATCAAAGCCAAAACAATCTTCAACATGTCTAGGAACAATGTGTAAAATTTCACATCCATTGGATAAATCACAAGCATTTCATGATCAAATGAAAACCAAGACTATTCAAAAGCTCACACATGGCAATCCAGAAAGAAAAATCTCAATCAAATCAGAAATCAATCCAAAAATTCCAAGAAAAATCATGAACATTTACAACATCCACATGAAGCATCATATAAAAAATCACATCAATTGGAATTCATTTGGCATGGCAACTCAATTAATCAAGTTGGACAAGCAAAGGTGTGACACAAATTGTCACACATACATTCACATGATCATAAAAAAGAAACCACAAATGGTAAAAATGCAAACTCAATACCAAAATGTCCAACCAAGAGTCTAGTTTCAACATGTCAAATTTCATAGTCATTGAATTAAATATCAGCATTTCACAAATGGAGAAGCAAGGCAAGGTATAAAAGGCATACATGTTCACAAACCCTAGGACCAATTAATTTCCAGCCATGCACAATTTATGAAAAAATAACCAAAAAAATATAGACAGAAAATGTGACATAACACAAAAATCCTCATATTTTTTGTATCCATTTTCAATTTAATGTGAATTTTAGAAGATGGATAAAAATTAAAAAAAAGTATGAGAAGCATGTACATGAATATGAAGGGAAAACAAATAAATCAACATGGCATTTGAAATTTGGCACGGCACGGAATCGAAGTCAGGCGCATTTTGAATAGAGGCCGCTCAGGCTGAAACGCAGCCGTTTCAATAAAACCCTAAACACATGCATGCCATAATCCGCAGGAAACAATGAAGAACACGCATGTAATTTCGCAGGAAACGGTATGAAGGTCCTAGCAAAATCCGTAGGAAAAGTGCAGGCAGTTATGAACATGATGAAGATCTTCAAGATCTTCATCCACAAAATTCCAAAAAATATCAACATGTCCAGAATTGCAAATCACGCATATCATTGGATTCATCATGCAACATACATTCACAATCCATAATCATTTCAACAAGAAACATAACAACAAGCACGGGTCGAAGAGATTAATAATCATCAACCAAACTTTAAACACTCAGTTCTCCCTCAATTCAGCATGGATTCACACGATTCAAAGCCTAAACTACTCAGCATCACAAGATCTATCATAATATGGCAATGAAAAATCAAAATTATGAGATGCGATTCGTAACCTCTTGTAGAAGTAGAACTAGATTTGGTGTTGTTCAAGCCTTGCAGTGCTCAAAAGATATTCCACAATGCTTATGAAGTTGATTGGATGAGAGCTGGAACTTTAATTGTGCACGAATCCTCAAGAATTTGGAACCACCATTGTTGAACTTAAGCTTCAAGTATGAACAAAACTGCACGAATTGCTATGGATCTTCCTTCAATCTTGCTCAAGAACTCTCCAGAAGCATGAATCAACCAAAGGAAATGCAAATTGTTGAAGAATTGGAGAGAAAATTTTGAGAGAAAAAAGTGTGAAAATTTCTAGATCTGAAAATGAAGTGTTGTTAGCAGAAAACAGTTATGATTTGTCTTATATACCCCCTCTTAATCAAGTTCCCAATCAAGCTTAAGCATTTGGCAAATGGATTAGTGAAAATAGAGTGCAAATGCAAAATTAGCTATTTCACCTTATGCATGGTGTGCATGGTGAACAGTGCACGGGTTTGTGATCCAATTTCACTTAAAACATCATTTTGGAGCTATTGGAAGTGATTGAATGCTTAAACAATACACCAATTTTAAACTTTGAAAATTCCCTCCAAAAATCAAGTGGATTGGCACATGTTCATATGATGGTATTTCATGTCATGTAATGCAAGAATTTGAAGGTAGAGTTCAAGAGAAGAATGTACAAAAAAGAGCCACTTGAATTGGAGCTTTGGTTGAGAAGTTATGCACATTTGATACTCCATGTACACCTTGCCATGTTTTGATCATATCTCCTTAACCACACATGAGAAATGGATGATCTTGGAATTTTTGGAAATTGGAGAGAAAGATCTACAACTTTCATGTTCAACACAATTTCATTTGAAGCATTTTTGATCATGTAATTTGAAGTTGAAGTTAGGTTAAAACCTTTCCATTTTTGGAAAGTTCAAATTATAGGTCACTTTCTATTTTTGGCAAATTTTGACCTGACTTTATTTTCTTCAATGAGAGTGTTTAAAATGTCAAATGAGACTTGTTTGAACACGAATGAAGTATTTCCCATCACTTCCCACCTCCAAAATCCACAGTTGACTTGGCAGTTGACGGGCTAGGGTTTTAGTTGACTGAAGAATGCCTTGATGAGATTCAAGCCTCTACCACTTGGGATTCTGATTCAAAACAACATCATAGCTCATATAAGCTCTTGTGAATGAATGTGGTGTCCAAATTCTCAAGAATGGCCACCATCTATTGCTCAATGACTGCCTTTGACTGCTTTGACTGTTGATTGCTTCATCTGCAAGACAAGGGTTAGATGACATATTTTTGTACTTTTGGTTAGTGGTAAAAGGAAAACCAATGATATACAAATGCAAAACATGCTTGGTGATCAAGAACCACTCTCAAAAAATATAACCCACCCACAGGGAAGGAAACAAGGTGCACAATGATCCTTGAGGCAATGATATGATATGATATGATGCCATGAGGGATCTTAGGGACAAAATTGGGGTCTTATAGAAAGGTTTAAAAGAAATGGACTCCTGGAGAATTGAATTCCAAAAAATGGAGATTCAAGCTCAAATTCAAATGAATTTATCAGGGTTATCCTATGAGAGTGAAGGATTTTCAATGGGGATTCAAAGCTGGCGCAATGTGTGTGTTAATTCTGAGCAAATGCAGCTGTATTTATAGGTGAGTCAAGTGATATTTGCACGCTCACTTCCACCTTCCAAATTTGGAAAATGATGATGTCATGCTGCACGGGCGCGCATAGGCCCATGAACCGATAACTTGAAGTCCAAAATGAATGATCAGATGTGTTGGAGCTCGCTTAGAATGCAAGGCAATTGAACATTGATGCTTGAAGTTGGATCCATGCTAAATGATATCAGCCTGTTTAAGCCATGTACATCCTATGCATTTCAAGTCCAAAATGAATGAATTTGAGCTCTTTGGAAAGGTGAAATCAAGAGGAACAAGTTTTATGTTTAACACTTTTTCATTTGGAGCTTGGAACTTGGATAAATTTGAGGTGGAAGTTTGGAAAAATTTGACATATCAAAAAGTTTCTAAGTGTCAAGCCATATGTATCAATATTCCACCTTGCTTAACTTTTTATGGGAGCTTCAAATGAGAAAAGTGTCTTCATCAAAGTTGTAGCTCTCTAAAAGACCTCTAAAATGGTCACCATATCATGTCATTTGGATTTGAAATGATAGAGTTATGCATTTTTGAAGTTTGGAAAAATCACTTGATCAATGGTATAGGTCAAAATTGACTTCTAATGTAGCCTCATATCACATGCTCAAAAAAGTTGAATTAGCTCCCACTCCAAACATAAAAGTTTAAGTAGACACATTCAATTTGATTTTGAAACTTGGAAATCTTCCATATCATAAAGAATGAGCAAGTTATGGCCTTGGGAAGTTGACTTTCAAATTAGGGTTTAGACAAAATGACCTATAATGTTTCAACATAGAAAATTATTTTCCAAGAAAAACTAGCTCTAGGTCTCAACACGAAAGTTGTTTGGAATGTCATTTAGAGTAAGTTCTATCTTGGAATCATTTTCATTTGGTGAAAAGTATAGGAGATAGGGTCTAGGGAGACCCAATTTTGATCAGATTAAATCATCTGGCCAACCACCATCAACCAACTTGCTAATTTACAATTCTCTTGACTTTCTTGGCTCATGGTATATCATACATGCATAAGATGATGAAATTTGAAGTGTCCCTTGAGAAATTTGATCAATTGGTGAGATAGCTTGTTGGAGAAGTTACTCAAGATACCTAGTCAAACTAGGGTTTCCAAGGCAAATCACCCTCAAACTCTTGAAGCAAACTTGATCAATATAACATGTAAAGATCATGGGACTAATATATGATATTTATAACCATTCATGAATCAATTCTTGGTTGTGCTATTTGTTCATGAGGGTCTCAAACCCTAGATGTGATCGTGATGAATCAATGAGATCATGCCCTACCTACAAAAGAGTTAGACAAATACAAAGGCATATTTTTGGTATTTGGTTAGTGAAATGATAAAGTACAAGTCTGATATAATCACAAAGTGCTTGGTGATCTCTCCCAAAACAAACCCAATGAAGGAAGGGGTAAAGAGGATGTCAAGGTATGATCCCAATGCTTATGCTTATGATGGAATTACATGAGGGATCTTAGGGTCAAAATTGGGGTCTTACAGTGGCCTAATCTCATCCATAATTATGTTGATTTTGAAATCAACTAGCCTTAGGATGTAGAGATATCATGGGTCCATAACATGAATGCATAAAGAAGGGGAATGAGATGAAGAGGGAGGGAAGATAGATCAAACTCAAATTGGACAAAGGAGGTCTTTTACCAAATTAAGATCATTCATTCATTTTGGGAGATGGAATTTACATTCATCAATCCCCTAAATCCAATGATCTTAACCTACCAAACTCAAATCAACCATGACCAAGGCCCAACAACATAAGTCAAACTTCCAAAGTCAATCAAAATGGCTCAACACAATTATTTGGCAATTATTCAATTTAAAAAATACTAAAAATAATGCATTAAATTAAATATGGTTGGTAAATTTCCTAAAACCTCATAAAAATACCAAAGAAATGGTCATGAGATTTATCATAGGTCAAACAAGGTCAAAGGACCTTGGAGAAAAAAATTCAGAATTTTTGGAAACTTAAAAGTATTTTTAAACAATTAAAAATAATCACAAAATCAATTAAATCATAAAATATATTAATAATGGTCCAAAAAATAATTTTAAAATTAATATCAATTAATGAAAATCAAAGGAATAAAATGAAAATCAGAAAATACAAAAAAAAACGTGGACCACTTGATCTCCCTCATTAATTGAGGTGGCAGATCAAGTGGACACAAACTTGTGTTCCATGATGGAACTTAGTCAGCACGCCTCACAACTGGTCATCCAAACCAACGCTTGTGATTAAAACATTTTAAACTTGATCAATAGTTCAGGACCACGCCACATCATTGTCGGAGCAAAGCGTCAGTCGTCTTCTCAAGCGACCTTGGCCGGACTGGTCCAATCATTACCATGACAGAAATGAAAAAGGAGGACATGATCTGAAAGAAAAAATGGCATAGAGCACGAATCAGACCTCAATTTTAACTAACTCCAAATATATAGAAAGATACGAGGAGTTGAATTTTGGGGTGTGTAAACTGAGTTGCTTCGGTTTGACCTCAAAGCAACTCAATCTTCTTTCCTATATTGGTAGGACTTCAGACAACCAAAGATCCAAGAGAATTGATGAGAATTGAGTGAGAATCGAAGAGAAAAAAAATATGGAAAATACCTTCAATGTTGTGCAGAACTTGATCTCTCTTGCTTCAATTCTTGTTTGATCTTGCTCCAATAGCTTGTAGAAGTGGATTAGGAATGGTAAGAAGCTTTGAATCCTGGAGTTTTTTAATCTCCAAACAGTGAGATTCAAACTCAATTTTCAAGTGAAAATTATCAGGTTTTCCTTTGAATTATGAGGATTTGAAGATTGGAGGCAAAGATGGCGCGCAAGGATCCCTTTAAATGAGCTCAGAGGGTCTCTATTTATAGCAAATTCAAGTGTTATTTGCACACTTGCAATTTCTTCCAAATTTGGCAATGTCATGTTCAAGCTTGGATGGGTGTGTACAGGCCCATGAAGCAATGCACTAAGGTCCAAAACCAACTGAAATGAGGTCTGAATCAAGCTTGATTGGCAAGGCAATATGCAATGATCATTTGAAGTTTTGATTTTGCCAATTGATGCAGGCCTGTTAACACCATATGCAACCCTAGCAAACTGGATCCAAAATGTAAGAATTAGGAGTCTTTGGAAATCTTAGATCAAGAAGAATAACTCTTATGTTTAACACTTATCCATTTGGAACTTGTATCATGGTGAATTTTGAGGTGGAAGTTTGGAAATTTCAACATGTTGGAAAATTTTCTAAGTGTCAAGTCATATACTTTAATGTTCCACCTTATTAAACTTTTTATGTGAGCTCCAAATGAGAAAAGTGTATTCATTAAAGTTGTAGATCTTTCAAAGACCTTCAAAATTGTCAGCCATTTGACATCATTTGGATTTAGAATGAAAGAGTTATGCATTTTTGAAGTTGAGGAAAATCACTTATTCAATGGTATTGGTCCAAAATGACCTATAATGTATCCTCATATCACAATGTCATAAAAGTTGATTTAGATCTCACTATAAACATAAAAATTGAAGTAGACATCTTGAATTTGATTGTGTAACTTGAAAATATTTCATATCATAAAAATTTAGCAAGTTATGGCCTTGGGAAGTTGACTTTCAAATTAGGGTTTAGACAAAATGACCTAGAATGTTTCAACATGTAAAATGACTTTCCAAGAAAAATTAGCTCTAGACCTCAACATTCAAGTTGTTTTTAATGTTATTTAGAGTAACCTTTCTCTTGGAATCATTTTCATATGATGAAAATTGTAGGAGATAGGGTCTAGGGAGACCCAGTTTTGATCAGATGAATCCATCTCGCCAACCACCCTCAACCAACTTGCTAACTTGCAATCCTCTTGACTTTTTAGGCTCATGGTAGATCATATATGCATAATATGATGAATTTTGAAGTTCCCCTTGAGAAATTTGATCAATTGATGAGGAAGCTTGTTGAAGAAGTTACTCAACATACCCAGACAAACTAGGATTTCCAAGGCAAACCAAACTAGGAAGCTTGTTGAAGTTTCCCTTTGAAAAAATCATTTTCTTCATTTTAAAAATGTTTTAATAATTATTTAATTAATTTAATGCTTTGTTGTGTTTTTGTATTGACTTTGTGTTGACTTTAGTTCTGTTTGGCCTTGGTCTTGTTAAATTGGACCTTGACTTGGTCAATACCATTGGATTTAGGGGGTTGATGAAGTTTAAACTTCATCCCTCAAGATGAATGAATGGTATCGATCAAGTAAGGTTCATCCCTTGACCAATTTGGGATCCTCTTCACTTCATCTCCTCATCTTCATCTCATTTCTTCCCTAATATTCTCTTGGCAAATGACTTCTCATGGATCATTAGCTAATTGATTCACCAATAAACTTGTGTTAGATGAATCAACATGAGCTTGATTGAGATAGGCCCATCCCCTCTTATTTTTATGTGTGGTATGCTTTAGGAGCTTGGTATTGGATACCTTGTCTCTAGCATGCATTAACACCAACATTATTATTGATCGGCCTTAGATAGTTGTGACTTTTACATAAGTCCAATTATGATTGCTTAACATAGCGTTAAATTTGTCGCAAAGGCAATATCATTTTTATAAGTGAGATTGTAAGTCTCTTATTCCTCATGGTATTGTGTGAAAATTTTTCTCCTCTTCCATTTATGAGAGTTAGTGGCATACTTGTTTATTTTATCCAAGTTGGAGCCCTTCTTACAAATGATGTATAGGTTCATGTTTTCATTCTTGTGAGTGGATAGTTGAGTGTTCTCCAAAAAGTGACTAATACATATTTTCTTCTGTCACTAACATTTACTAATATCTTATTATATTAGATTTATTTTAGTGTCATTTACTTCATGCTTTTATTTCTTATTATATCCTTTATGCTTTTATTTTAGCATCTCATATCATATTTGCTCTTTGCCCACTTGGGCCTATGTTTATGCTTCAGTTATTCTTATTTTTGCTCACTTGAGCCATTATATTTTGTGCTTGAGACATATATGTGCTTGTGATCTTATTTTGTTTGTGGTCTTAGGAACTTAAAACACTTAATAAAAAACAAAAACACTAAAAAAAACATTGGTGGACTGTTGGATCTTTGTCTGTGACTTGATTTGGACCTATGGACTTAGAGTAGACAACATCCCTGAGCTATGAAGGAAAACTTGGCCAATTTCATTCATTTGAGACAAGCTTTAGAGACTCCCTTGAGTTTATCTGATACACTCTTTCTCTTTGTCTAAATGTTTATTGCGGTGTTATTGTTATTATTTCATGGTTTTTCTATGAGTATGTTTCAAGGGATTTTTCATATGATACACATAAAAGATATTGAAGATTGCTTGATTTGGAGTGCTATCTTGGATGTTTGATTATCTTTATTTAATACCATTGGGTTTCTTATTAGTTTCTTGGATGATTATGGCTCTGTTTCTTGTTGGACAATCCAAAGAAAATGGGTTTCTATTTGACACTATTGTCTTGTGGATGCTTCCCATGGGTTAGATCTTTTCAACTCAAAGCTTTTAATATTGTCTAGGATATCCTCTTCATCTCCACCCTCTTCTTCTTTAATTTAAAAATCTCCTTCTCATTTTCAAAACTTATTTGCTTGCTGTTTTCAACTTAGACTTATTTTAATGAGTAGAAACCTTGGCCTCATGCCATAGATTTTTCAAACTATTTTCTTAATCAAATTTTATAAATAGACTTAATCATATTGTTTTATTTTCAAAAAGACCAAAAAGAACTAACAACCTAATCTAATCATTTTGGCCACTAGGTGCCTTTTTCCTTCAAAAAATTTCAAAAAAGAAGCATTTAGATTTGAGTTATCCTTGGTTGAGATTTAATTCTCCTATTCCATGATATGTTGAGTGTAAGACTTTCCATTTACTAGGGAATATAGGCATATTTGTTTATTTAATCCAAGTTGGAGCCCTCCCTCTTAAATGTTGTAAAGCCCTCATTATCGGTAGATGTTTGGTTGAGTATTTTTATGTTGATAACAAAAGATCTTTAAGCTTTTATTAAAATCAATCCACACATCTTTGAAATTTTTACCACGAACTACAAGGTTTTGATCCCTCATCCCCTCATTCTATTTTTAAAACAAACATCTTTTCAACCAAAAATAATACACACAAAAAGGGCTCCCTAGGTGTACCTAGGACACTTTGGATACTAATACCTACCCTCTGTGTAACCAACCCTCTTACCTGTAATCTTTGACATTTTATTAGTTTTGATTTAAAAACTTCTATTATTTGGGTTTTGTCGTACTTTCTCCCTTTTCCTTTAGAAATAGTAAAAGTGTGGTTGCGACTCTAGTTTTATTGACGTTGAGTTAACCAATAGCTCAGTAGTCATAAACTTACTACTACACTATCCTATCTCAAGAAAACTCTCATACTCGGGTGGAGAGTCTTTCACACAAAGCTTTTCATTGCGATCATTATAAACCATTTTTTCCTTCGTCACAGGGCCAGAGTTTCAGAATAACAAACAAATAAATATACATTTAGTAATAAAAGAATAAAATAATAGAGACAAAAATATGAATAAGCGGATAAATCCCCACACGCGCAAAAGGGATAACCTAAACTAGCTAGACTTGCTTCGGGAAACCAAATTGCCATAAGAGTTGCCAATTGTCACAACTAGGGTTTTTAAAAGATATCGGTATATGAAACTGGACAGACTAAACAAAAGAATGTGCCTCCCCTCTCAACGGAGAGAGATAGAAAGTGCCAAAAGGAAGAGCCGCCGCCGAATTTTTTGGAGTTCCTCTATGGGAGAGGATAGGGGAAATAGTCGATAAAACCCTCGGGGAAAAGAGGTGCACACAGGAAGTGCAAATACAGATAAAGGATCAGTCCTGCAACCGAGATTGGGTTCAGAAGTCAGTTACACAAAGGGAAGGTATTAGCACCCCTCACGTCCATGGTACTCCCTGAGAACCATTTAGTTTATCTTTGTGTGTGGGTATTTACCTCGCTTATTGTTTTATCTTTCAAAAGAGTGTGAAAGAATGGGATTTTGGGTTTTTTATTATTGTACTCGCCAAGGATTATGGCCCTTGTGCCTACGTATCATTCATCGGGCGATGAAGAATTAGAGCTTCGTAGTTCAGAGTAGAAAATATTTGTGTGCTGGTTGAATTTACCTAAAAAGGGTTTTCGGTGTGATGCCCTAAGAGGCACAAAAAATAAGTTTGATGTGTTGTACTGATTTTACCTTGAAAATGGGTTTTATGAAAAAGTGTTTATGATTAGATTGCACTAAAGTCTATGGATGGAGGTGAAAATTCTAGACAAACAAGCCAAGCGTCTTGTGTCTAAAATAATCAGAGTAAGGGTAGGAAAGCTCCATTCTTACTCATTTTCCACCACTTAAGGCTCGTGGAGCACAATAGTAATCATAGTTTTATTGTATTTTGATTTTGATTAAGAAAATGCAACTTGATGTTGGATCAAGGGTTTGTTGATTTGATTATGAAATTGGTGACAGATAAAGTATATACAAAGTAACCAAACAAGAAAGTAAAGGGACTCATTGTAAGGTAGCCCAAGAGAAAGTCGTGTGTGTACAAAAGTGACCTTAGCTAACAAAGGATAATGGTCTTACAGTCATGTCTCCCTAGGATAGTGTCATGATGCCATTCTTACAATAGGTATGTAAGTTATAAATGAAATCCAAAGTTGGAATCAAATATCACAAGATAAGGGAAAGGTCCTCCAAGCAAAGGTCCTAAGATGAAATCCTCTAAGTCCAAGTTGATTAAATGTTGAATGCATTTTTTTTCTTATAATTTTATCATGTTTTTGTTGTTTTTAATTGTATGATGACAATAAGGTAAATAAATATGTATGACGAGTATATACAATGATGATGATGATAATGAACAAAGTTAATAATAAGGTCATAAAAGTAAAACCACAAGACAATAATAATAAGGTCATAATAATGGTTAGTGATGAAAAAAGTTAATGAATTTATAGTTAGTGGTTAGTGGTAATGTACAAAGTAAGCACTGGGGTTATCTATCAATAAGTCAAAAGATTCAAAATATGGCGCATCAGGGAATAAATTATCACGGATGAAAAGTATTTAAGATGATCAATAATCATCTAACAATAGATTTGTAACAATGAAAGTTATACAACCCCAGGTCCATCTATCAATAGTTTGACAAACGGAAGATTGTATCACTCAATGATCAAAGATTAACAAGTTAATTAATGGTTACGTTAGACAACTTATTGTCATGCCCTCTAATTTTCCATACCCATATCATCTTATTAATCCTTAAAACCCAATAATACATCCTATACATATCATCTCATATGCATTTATACTCAATGGTCACAATGATTCACAAGCCCAAGGCATGAGATTCATCTACAAAGACCTAAGACCCTTTGATCATGTTAAGGTGTACCCAAGTCACCTTAACCCTAATATCTTCCCCAAGCATCCAATAAAGCTTATAGGATCACTCAATACATCTCACTTACTCCCCAAGCCCAATTTGGATGGTGAGTCCCCCTTAAAGAAGCTTCAAGATTCATCTGGTCACCCAAGGACCAAACCCTAGCTCCTGACCCTCCTTTTGGCTTGTACAAGTTTTGATTCACCATGGATATTGAACATTACACTGAGGACCCCTCCAATCCAAAAAATTTCCATGCCCCATACCCTTTAAACATCTCAATTTGATCCCTACATCTCAAACCCTAATTCATCTGACCATGAAACTTGATGAAACGTGTGGCTCAAGAAACCCTAATTTAGGGACCTCTAGGCCATTAAGCTTGATCATTCTTGGCCATCCAATCATCCTAATACTCATTCAACATTATTTAATTCCCATTACAATCCAAATCAACCATTTAAACATCCTCCTAATCCATGTTGCAAGTAGTTGGTTCACACTTGATTTTTCAACTTTGTATAACCTGATCCACCCACCAATTTGACCTAAAATCATTCCACAAAGGTCCCAACTTCATTTACCATTATTATTTGATCATTTAAGGTCGAAACATCCATCATTGTGGCTTGAAAATCAAGAAATCACAAAAACCCTAAAACAAGGTCATGTTGGTTGATCACATTTTGCCAAGAATGGCATATGGGAAGTTTCAAAGACCATACTTTTTTCATTTTTCAAGATTTGTAAATTCCACTTTGAGCCAAATGTCATAAATACCTTCCTCTCCAAAACATTTCCAAGGTCCAACACCTAATTCATTGAGTAAGGGGTCTAATTTTTCTATTGGCCAAGCTAGTCCAACATGCCTACCACGCCCTAAAATCATGTCATGACCACTACATTGACATGTTGCCATTTCTAAACCATAAGCCCTTTTGACCTGGTTCTTTTTTCATTCAATCAAGATCATGGAAAGGAACAAATGGCCTAAAATTGATACAAAATTCATTAGCCAATTTTATTTGGCCTTGATCCAAAGTTGCTGACTTGCCATGATGCACGAACCCAATACACCTCAGTCAGAATTTGCAAATCCATTCACCAAGAGTCCAAACCATTTAAATCTGATTCCAATGGTCCCTAAATACATTGCATATGGTATTATTGTGTGATTTAAGGTCAACTTGCAAGCCAAAACTCCTCACAAAGAAAAACCCGATCCCATGTGCAAAATCAGAGTTTTCCCAAAGTAGCAAAAAATATATCGTACTGCAGACCATTTCAGTGCCATTGCTGGTTCTAAATCAATACAAGGGATCAAAACTAACTTGTCTGGGATGAAAGCAAGGTCATAACATAGTCTTTGCATTGTCCCCAAAGTCAACTCCAACTACCTTCCCACTCACATGTGATTTCTTTCCAAACTCATTCCATTTTCCCCCAAAATCATCTAGACACCTTCCCTATAAATAGGTGAAGGTGTCCCAATGTCAAAGCATGCTTAAAAAGGCCCCTAACACATTCTGACTTTCTCCCTCAAACCTCCATTAATAGAACTTCAATTTTTTTTTGTTTCAGAGCCTTTCAACCCCTAAACTTTGCCCAGAAACACTCCTCACACATCATTCAAACTTCCCAAATACTCAACCACCCTTCCTTGAGCTTCAACTGACCTGAGCTCAGTCGTTAAAAAACTCACTTGAGAAAACTCTGATCAGGTAGAAATACTTATCCCAATCATTGAAACAAGTTATCCTCTTGCTCAAAATCACTCACCGATCATTATCCCTAACCTTGTAGCTTTGATTGTCCCTTCTTTAGAATTTAATTTATATTTTAGGTCATACGTGTTAATCAAAATAATGGTGAAATACTCCCCACTCAAAGTCAATCAATGGCTCGTGAGTGGGGAGAACACTTTTCCCATGATCATACAACGTGTCTTGATCCTTAAATCTGGTTAAAAACTCTTATTTTCGAAGTTTGATTCTGAGTTGGTTCGAGGAAGAAGACGAAGTCGTGCATGCTTTTTTTGAATTTGAAAATATTGGATGTCATGTTCTGTTTGGTTGATGTGTGCGTGAATTTTATTTCTTTATTGTTTTTCTTATTTATTCATGTGAGGGTGTTTTTATATCACAACTAGGCCATTGGCCCAGTGGGTGAGGGGGTGGATTCCCCCATGACCCCAAGGTCAGGGGTTCGATCCCAGCATGTGCACCTTAACCATGTTTTCTCCTTTTATGTTATTTTTACTTATTTATTTTTCATTTTCATTTTCCTTTTGATTTATTTTTTAACCCTCTTATTTTTATTATTTTTAAAAAATGTTGAACATCAACCCCGTTTATTTTTGCATCTAGTATTTAATGGTAACTTCATTTATTTTATTTGGATTATTTTTGGTAGACTTTTGAAGTCTTGAAATGAAGGACTAATGAAAATCACTTAAATCATGATATGTTTGGTTTAGGGTTGGTAAAAACCTTCCATACTTCAAACCTACCATTAGATTACCATGAGTTCGTCCATGGTACTCTGAAGCATGGATAGGTTGCCCCTATTTCAAACAACTTTGGGTTGTATAGTTTTCTTTTTGTCAATATATTTATAGATGGACTTGAGGTTGAACAACTTTCATTGTTGCAAATCTAGGGTAAGTTGATCCATTGATCATCTTCCTTACTTTGCATCGGTGATAAGTTATCCCTCGATGCACTATATTTTGAATTTATTAACATAAAGATATATAATCCTCAAAATTTGTCCACTTGTTCATAACCCTAACTTTAACTTTACTAACTTTGATTACTACTAACCTTTTGTTATTGTTATTATTATTGCTATTTACTTTTATGTGATTTACGTTCAAGTACTCATTATCATCATTGTACAAATTCATCATACACACTTTACTATTATTCTTTATTATTATCATCATTCAAAAATAACAAAAACATGATAAAATTAAAAGACGAAAGAATAAGGCATGACACTTAATCATCTGGACTTCCGGGATTCCATTTAGGACCTTTTCTTGGAGAACTTTCCTTTAGTCTTTTGTGATACTTTGTAAACTTTAGGTTTCATTTGTACTTACATTCCTGTTGTAAGAATGGCATCATGGCCCCACCTTAGGGGGACATGTTTGTAAGACCATTATCCTTTGTTTGGCATAGGTCACACTTTTGCACACACAAGGCTTTCTCTTGGGCTACCTTATAATGAGACTCATTTATTTCCTTGTCGGTTACTTTGCATTCATGTTGCATAATCCAAATTTTTCATTCAAATAAACAAACCCTTGATCCAAAGTCAAGCGACTTTTTCTTAATCAAAATCAAAATGCTTAATAAACTACGATTAGTATTGTCGCCACGAGCCTTAAGTGGTGGAGAATGAGTGAGAATGGAACATTCCTACCCTCACTCTGATTATTTTGGACACAAGACGCTTTGCTTGTTGTCTAGAATATTCACCTTCTCCCATAGACTTTAGTGCAATCTAATCATAAACTCTTTTCGTAAACCCTTGTTTAAGGTAAAATCAACACAACCCATCAAACCTTATTTTTGTGCCTTAGGGCACCACCCCGAAAACCCTTTTTTCAAAGGTAAAATAAATCAACACACAAACATTTTTTACTCCGAACTACCGAGCTCTGATTCCTCATCCCATAATGAGTGATACGTATGCACAAGGGCCCCAATCATTGGCGAGCACTATAATAATAAAAAAACCTCTTTCACATATAATCTTTTGAAAAATAAAACAATGACAGATAAATCCCCACGTACGTAAAATAACACAAATGGTTCCCATGGAATACCATGGACGTGAGGGGTGTTAATACCTTCCCCTCGCGTAACCGACTCTCGAACCCTAATCTCGGTTGCGAGACTGATTCCTTATTGTTTTCTAGAGCTTCCTATGCGCTTATCTTTTTGAAAGTTTTATTGATTATTTCCCCCTGCCTCTCCGATAGAGGCACACAAATAAAATTTGGTGGCGACTCTTCTGATCTTTTTCTTCAGTCCATCCAGTTTCACTCGTCATCCAGGAATCCCAATGGCGACTCTGCTGAGGACCCGGTTTTCCCTAAGCGAGTCTAGCCTAGTTTGGGTTGTTGCTCTTTTTACTTACGTGGAGATTTATCCGTCATTTATTCTTTTTGTATATATTGCTTTTTTGTTTCTAACGTGTACATAGTTCTATTTGTTTGTCTGTTGGTCCAAATACTTGGTTATGTGACAAAGAAATATGGAAACAATAATGATTGCAAAGAAAACCTTGTGTGAAAGAATCTCCACTCGAATCTGAGAGTATGCTTGAGATATGAGAGGTTGAGTAGTATTGGTCTGCGAGGTGCTTTCCTCGTTAGGGTCGTACGCGAACCTTACCTAATGGTAGATTCTCTTCAGAGGATTGATGATCGTCGTGCTTTCGGCGTAAGCATCCTTTCCTTTACTAGAGTCAGTGACCCTAAGACCCCTTTTGTAGAACCTTTGACCATGGCCAACCTAGATCGTAGGTCGTGTAGTATAGGCCACCGAGGTGCCTTCCTCGTAAGGGTCGATACAAAGATCTCACTTAGAGTAGATGGCTTTAATGGAATAGTCGCTTGGCAAGTAAATTGACATAAGCGGCTGACAGTCAAGGAAGTCCATGACTCTGGGGGAAGTGTCTTACACCCGATTTTCTAAAAGCCCTAGATCATACAAAGAGAGAACCTTGGTTTTTGAAGCAGTCATTATTAAACTCCATGCTTCGTCAATGGTCTAAAACCTTGGACCCATGCCTAAGATCTATGGAAATATATATAAAAAATAATCATTCATTCATACATACATTCATCATCAAAATAATAAGCAAAGCTCTTAAAGATTTTTGTTTGTTCAAATGCAGAATTACAAGACCTTTTAACAACACAATCATGGACACTTAAACAAGGAAAAGCATATCTACCTTACGATTCAAGAGTCCCAACATTAGCTCATTGAAGGTCCTCAGCTCAAAAGTGACATCCTTCAAGGACAACAAGTTTAGAGCCAATTTTGGGAACATCATAGATCTTCTGACTGAGGAGGTCGATTATGGTGTTATCACTACAATGGCCCAATAATATGCCGTCCTCTTAAGATGCTTCACTTTCCTCGACTTCCAAATCTCTCCAACCTTGGAATACCTCGAGAGGCTCCTCAACCTATCAATCAAAGAATACAACCCCTTTCCCAAGATGGAATAAGGTTTATGTTTAACCGAGCTCTCACTCGCCTTGAGTATCAACGCCAATAAGCTAGTGGCCAACTGGGGCATTAAAGGTTCAGTCAAGGGATTGATCCAAAAATTCCTCTAAGCCCATGCTTGGGAAATGTTAAAGGAAGAAAGACCTGACTTCTGCAGTGCAACCTTGGCACTCCTTATTCACGGAATTGTTCTCTTCCCAAATATGGACAAGTTTGTAGATCACTTGGCAGTTGAAGTATTTCTGTAGCGGTGTATTCGTCGCTATATGATCTATCGATTAAATCATAAGCTAGAGATACATTGAAATTTTCGAGTCGCCACCGCACTTTTATTTATCCAAAGGATTGGCTAAAAAAGCGAACAAAAGCCTAAGAAGTTTTACACGTAGAAAACTAATAAAAAGATCAGAGATTCTGGGTAAGGGGTAAATTATGCAATGGGAAGGTGTTAGGCACCCACTACGTCCTAGGTACTCCTAGGGAGCCCTTTTCACACTTGTTATGCTAAATTATTATTTGTTATGACATAAGCATTGTGCAAACATGATTGGGATGGTGAGAAAAGAATATACAATTTTATTATTGGGTTATTGGGTTTGAACGGATGAACCCGCTGCCTACGTACCTTCCATCAAAGGTAAGGATCAAAACGCCGTAGTTCGGCTAAAAGATTTCCAAAAGGTTGGTGGATTCAATTTTAAACAATAGCACTGAGGCTTTTCATTATCAATGGGAGAAAACTCGACCAAGACCAACATCCACCATGTGAGGATAGCTTCGACGCACTAGAGGGGTTAACCCTGTTTTCAGTACGGAAGTCTTATAGTCGACTCACTAAAGATAAGGTGAGGTTTACATCAACCACAATGATAATTGAAACCTATGGCTAATGTGTGAAAAGATTAACAATGGACAAAGCCAAAACAAGTGAATGGGTGATGTTAATTGATTGTGATTATGAAAATGAAGTCAAAGTATGATTAAGATCAATTCAGATAAGTATTATGAAATGGAGTTTGAAAAAAGAGTCAAGGACTTGGAGTCCAGGTTTTTAGTTAGAAAACATGAAGATGTTTGCACAACACTTATGTCAAGTTTGAAAGTAAATGTGTGAAAAGGTTTAGGACATAATGAGGATGAATGGATGAGGATGGATTGTAAAACTTCTTAGAAGGTTCACTTCTTGAAATCATATGGGAGATGATTCAAGTGTGTCCTTTGGAATAGCAATTAATAATAACAAACAAACAAAGCAAGCAAAAGCGGATATCGGATGCCAATCAATGGGCTTATACCAATCTCCTAAAATAAAACTGGATATCAGCTGCCACTCAATGGTCTTACACTAATCTCCTCAAACAAAGAAATAAAAGGCGGATACCGGATACCAATAGATGGATTTACACCAGTCTCCTAAAACAGAAAATGGATATCAGATGCCACTCAATGGTCTTACACTAATCTCCTCAAAAGAAAAACAAAGATGAGAAATGGAAGTTAACTGCCAATCTGTCTGGACTTAGGTTAACTCCACAGATATGCTTATAGGAATACCAATGCCACGTTACAGGGACTTACAATGGATCCTCACATACAAGCACAAAAGCAACAATATGATCACAGGAATGCAAATGCCAACTTACAGGGACTTATAATTGCAACCTCTCATACAAACAGATAAAACAAACTATGATCACAGGAAAGCAGATGCCAACTTACAGGGACTTATAACTGCAACCTCACATACAAACCAGACAGATCAAATTATGATCACAGGATAACAGATGCCAACATACAGAGACTTATAACTGTATCCTCACATACACACAGATAAACAGAAGATATGAGTGACCAAGGAGGTCTTACACTCTATCCTTCCATATCATAGGAGCAAATGCCAAAGCAATGGACTTACAATTGTCCTCAATGGGGAAACAACAATGATAGTATTACACAAGCAAATGAGATGATCATGCATTAATGGCAATTGATGATGATGATAAATGCATAGCATATAGGCAAGCAAGTGCATATGAAGCAATCAATCAATCAATGAATATCAAACAGCACACTCTATAGCCAAACAATGGGGCTCACACAAGAGGGTTTGACTTTAAAAGTCCACTGTAATGGGTAAAGGTCGCTCTTAACCTGGCCATTGAGGGGCTCAGGTGAAGCAGATGAAAAGGAGATGAGGGGTGTGCCTCATTGCTTCTATCTCAGATAAGAGGGAGCATAAAAGAAAGTGTGGGAGTTCAGAAAGTAGGAACTCTCTCCACATTATTGACTCGATTAGATCTTGGGTATTTATCTCATTGCTTCAACCATGTAATGGGAGCAAAGAGAGGACACACTGAATAGTGGGGGATAGATTACTTATCCCTACCTTCCACCAATTGCCTTACTTGAAGGACTTTTCCTGCTTAGGACAAATTTAAACAAACACAGGCATTGCCTCTTAAGGAGGACTTCAGACAGTTTGCCCGGTCAAATAACAGACCGGGTCTCCAGACTACATGAAGAAGAAGTAATTATACCTCAAAGCAAATGCTAAAAAGCAAAGCAAGCAAGCAAGTTCAAAGAACTTAGGCAACTAAAGTACCTGCAAAAGTCAAACTTATTAGTAAGCAAGTCAACAGTCAAAATCAAAAGGAAATAACCCAATAGTCAACCACAGAGGGACCAATTGTGCAAGGCACAAAGACTCAAGCATATGAGTCACCTACAAAACAAATGTTAGCACATCATATAATTCAACTCAAACAAATATTTGAATGATCCTCAAGGCATTGGTGCTTAACCTGAAACAGATGAACTCAACATAAGCTTAGAAGACCACTAGGACTAGCCTAGGGTCAAAGATGAAAGAAAAAGTCAAGGCAGCAAGGAAAAGTCAACCCAAACCAAGTTTAAACATTCAAGAAGCATTCTCAATTGGATTCATAATCATATCATGCATCATGGTCATTTCATATGCAAAATGAATGCAAAGCATGGCAAGAGAAGCATACAAAAGTCAACAGAAAAGACTTCATTCAAAAGTCAACTCAAACATTCTCAAAAATTATGAAATAAATCTCACTCAATCCTAACATCTAACATGGTATACATGTAAAATTTCATGGCATTTGGATGAGAGGAAGGCAGTCAAGTAAAATCATGAAGTCAAATCAAATTCAAGTAAGCATGGTGAAAGTCAACAAGTATGGGTCAACTTCAAAAAATCATATCAATTTGAAAACAGAAGAGAAATGAATGAGATTAACACCAATGCAAAGCTTGAGATGTCTAGTTATCACATATGAAATTTCATGATCATACAATAAGATTTGAGAATTTCACAAAAGATTTGGCAATGCATAGCACAAAAAGTCAACAAATGACCAAGTATGGAAGAAAATTCTCAATCAAATGGAAAACAGCAAGATTAATTCCAAGAAAATTCATACATGAACTAGACATGTGAAGGATGATTCATGCAAAATTTGAGGTCATTTGGATGTAGGGAAGTGTGTGAACAAAAATTGTGAAAATGCATGATCATGGTATAGCACCAAATGCAACACACAACTTCAAAAAATCATAACTATCAATCCACAAATGATAAATGCACAAACTTTATATGGAAATGAAGATCAATGTGTCTAGTTTTACCACAAAAAATTTCAAAGGCATTGGATGCAATATGACAATTTCACAATTGAAATGGCAAAGGGTATCATTTTGGCACACATGTTGAAAAATCATTTATCATTTAAAATCCAGAACATGAAAAATGAATTAAAATTCACCATAAAATACTAGACACATTCATGAGTTTAATGCAAAAAATCTCACAATTTTTGGAGTTAAAATGAATTTAAAATGAATTGTGGAAGTTGATGAATAATTGAATGAAGTATTGAACATGAAAGCATGGCAAATTGGTCAACTAGGAGTCAACCGATGGCATAAGTGTAATAAAGCATTTCATTTAACAAAACTCAGCGTTTTGGCAAGGCAAAAGAAATATTCTAATTGGCTAGCGTCCAATGCAACAGTGAATTAAACAACAATAGCCAATAGCATTCAAAGTTCTGGGCAAAGTTCTTGCAGCTAGGGTTTGGCAGCAACATGCATTCATGAAATCAACATTAGAAACAAAACTTGACCAAAACATCCTACAGTTACCAGCAGCAATAGTGTCCAACACATATGCATGCGGGATTTCGGGCAAATATGACAGGATTCATGAACAGCAAGGCATTAACATTTTTTATCAAAACTCATCACCCATCTACAGCATGGCCAACAGTACAGCATTAACAATATGTTCAGGCCAATACAAGCAACAACAACAGGCATGATCCTGGGAAAACAAACTGGAACAAGCTAGGGTTTTAACAGGATCCTCATCATTTCCAAGTTCAACCATTAATCATGAACATACAAAAATAAACATCAACAATAATCCAACAGGGCCATGACACTATCCTCATACAACATTAAGAACAACAGACCAAACCTAATCATGAGCTGGGCAGAGTAGAATTCAATACAACATATGCTCATCACCAACATTCATCAGTCAATCATCAACATGAACAACAACATTAACAAATGGTCGTGGCCATAAAACATCATCAACTACCAGCAAAACAAACAAACACGGGAGTTTTTTTGAACAGACTTCTAGGGTTTAAAGAACAGCAGCCAACACTCATCATCACTATGCATTCGAAATTCCATCATGCACAGAACAAAAAAATCAACATACCAATAGCATCATTAGACCAAGAATAAGCATAATCCAACACCCATTCTCCTTAAAACAAACTAACTAAAGAGCAGCAAACCAAAACACACATGAACATCAAATTTCAGATTGACATATCTTTACTAACAGCTAACCATTTTCAACAACTTATAGCTCACGACAATCAACAAAGAGGGATCTTCATGATATTTGGTATGATTTGGACAAATAAGGAAGTTGAAAATCTTACCTAAATTGAAGAACTCGATGGTACAGTGTGGTTTTGGTGGTGACCAGCTCAAACAGATGCTTCAGATACTTGGAAACGATGAATGGTTGGATAGCTTCAGTTCATTAATGCTTGGAAGTTACTACATCATAATCTGCCATTGCTGTGCTTTGAAATGAAAAAACAGAACATGGAGAGGGTTCCAGCTGAGAATCAAAAATCCACAAAGCTTCCAAGGTTGGTTGGATGATGAGGGAACCAATGGTCACTCGAGTTCTTTCAAGTTTTTTCGTGCAGAAATTGCAAGGTGTCAAAATGCAAGAAGGAGAGGATCAATGTTTTCTGTGCTTGGAGGCTATCACTCTAGGGTTTATTTGACAGCAAATGGCCTTATAAAGGTCTGTTTAACATTATTAATCCAAGTGCTAAGTTGATTTAGCTTAATGAAAACCAATTGCAATTTTGCTAACTTTGTGTAAGTGGATATGGGAGGGTGTAGGGATGCACGAAAATGGGCCTGCAACAGGCTGCAAGAAGGACAACATGTTGCTGTTTTGGTTGTACAAGTGAAATGCTTTACTGGTTTTTACTCTTTGAAGCCATTTTGCAAAATTGCCAAGTTTGCATTTTGATCCAAAATGTAGTAGAATGATGGTGTAGACATGGTTTAAGGCTTGAGACAAATCACAAATGTGATATGAAACACTTCCCAAATGACCAAATCAAGAAAAAGTCAAAAACTCAAAAAGTCAAAGTTTGGTCAAACTTTGAATTTAAATGAGAAAGGTCCAAAAATGCCATTTTGAATGGTAAGGTTTTAGGTCATGAAATTTATATTTTTGGAAAGAGGATGAAAAATGTGGTTTGTAGGAAAAAACCCCACCAAATTTGGCCTTATGGTTTGAGAGATATGGCCCTTTGAAGTTCAAAAATTGATGAAAATGATTTGATCATATCTTGACAACCACACATGGGATTTTGATGTTCTTGGACTTTTTGAAAATGGGAAGACAAGATCTTCAACTTTCATGTTGGGCAAAAATTCATTTGAAGCTTGTATCATGATGTAAGTTTGAGATCAAGAAGTTTCCTTTTTTGGCAGTTGAAATTACAGGTCCACTTTCTATTTCTGGAAAATTTCTGATTTCACTTGATTTTCTTCCATGATGAGGTTTGACATGATATATAAGGCTTATACAAGCATGAATGAACTCCTTCAGATCAATTCTATCCATCAAATCTCTGATTAAATCAACTGTTGACCAAGTTTGACTTTTCTAGGGTTTTGGGCTGACTGATCCTCTTCTGATGAATTCCAAACCCTAAATCCTTGAGAACTTGACTTCAAATGATGTCTCAAGATGTATGAACTTGTGATTACTGATCATGGTGCCCATATTCTGCAAGAATGGCCACCATCCATTGCTTTGACTGACCAATGACTGATTTTGACCTAATTGCTGATGATTGCTTCAACTGCAAGCAACGAGGTTAGACTGACAATATTTTTGTACTTTTTGAATGATAAACATATGAGAGCAAAGATATACAAATGCAAAGTATGCTTGGTGATCAAGAAATAAACCCACAAGGCAATCTATCCACTAAGAGGAAGCAAAGGTATGCATGATCCTTGAGGTTATGATATGAATGATATGGGCCATGAGGGATCTTAGGGCCCAAAATTGGGGTCTTACAGATGCCCCTATTTAAGGTCATTCTAGCCGGAGAAGTGAAGTTTAGAAATCTTCATCTCGACGCGGTAGAATGGACTTAAATAACAGTAATGAGACAAATTTTGGTCCCTAAGAGACCTCATGATGCAGATGTATGCATGCGAAAAGACATAAATTCTGTGAGGAATATGATTCACACAGCAGAAAAAGACGATCCATCGGAGTAATACACTCACCAGGAACAGAGACTCTAACAAGACTCTATAGGGATAATAACAGAAGGAGAGATGTGTGAACAAGACACGACTCCAGACTGGGGAAGATAACACTGACATAACGTGATCAAAACACGACTCTGATTAGAAAAACAGAAAAACAGACTGGAGAACCCACTGGGGAGTGAAGGACTCATACTGGGGAAGAGAATTCCAAAGGAAAATAAATCCATTGGAAAGACACAAGCTGACTCCTGAGGAGAAGCAACAAAAGAAAACTCCACTGGGGGAAGTAACAAGCAAAATGAGGTGTTACCGGTATAAGGGTAACAAACTCAGGAAGGAACACCAAGGATACCGGTTACTGGGTATGTAACAGATGACCGACCAAAGACGTGAATTGGTGTGTGTTCCAAAACACTCATCATCCTGAAGAGAGCGAAAGCAAACTTGTTTATAGGATGGCTATTTGATTCCACAAGGAAAACGAATCTTACTCTGAGGGGAAAGCAACAAAGGATTGACCCAAGAGTGAACGAGACATATTATTCATTACCGGCAGACCGTGAATAATATACTCAAAAGGAAAATTATCCTGAACCGGTTACTGGGTTGTTTAAGGATAAAATCCGAAGACGTGAATTGGTTTGTGTTCCAAGACACTCATCATCCGAAAGAAAGCTAGAAAAGCAGACTTGTTTAAAGGATGGCTGAAAAAACGTGAATTGGTGTGTGTTCCAAAACACTCATCATCCAAAACGCAAACTGGTTAAAGGATGGGCAAAAACGTGAATTGGTGTGTGTTCCAAAACACTCATCATCCGAAAGAAGGCTAGAACAGCAGACTTGTTTAAAGGATGGAGAAAAAATGTGAATTGGTGTGTGTTCCAAGACACTCATCATCCAAAACGCAAACTGGTTAAAGGATGGTCAAAAACGTAGATTGGTGTGTGTTCCAAAACACTCATCATCCGAAAGAAAGCTAGAACAGCAGACTTGTTTAAAGGATGGAGAAAAAACGTGAATTGGTGTGTGTTCCAAAACACTCATCATCCGAAAGAAAGCTAGAACAGCAGACTTGTTTAAAGGATGGAGAAAAAACGTGAATTGGTGTGTGTTCCAAGACACTCATCATCCAAAACGCAAACTGGTTAAAGGATGGTCAAAAACGTGAATTGGTGTGTGTTCCAAGACACTCATCATCCGAAAGAAAGCTAGAACAGCAGACTTGTTTAAAGGATGGAAAAAAAGCGTGAATTGGTGTGTGTTCCAAAACACTCATCATCCAAAACACGAATTGGTTAAAGGATGGCTATTCGATTCTACAAAGAATACGAATCTTGCTCAGTTGGGGAAAATCAACAAAGGATTCCAACTAAAGAGCGCATGAGATATATTATTCATAGCCGGCAGACCGTGAATAATATACTCGCATGGAAGATTATCCTGAACCGGTTACTGGGTTGTTTAAGGATAAAAATCCGAAAAGAAAGGCATCGGGATACCAAAATAGGCATATAATGATGACCAATCAAAAGGAGCAACAGACATTACCAACAAAAGGGTAAATGAAAGGCGATCTGCGGAGGATAATTTGCAAGCATCCGGCAATTATCGACAGAAGACTAGCTGGGGATGCATTGGTATAGAATCAATGATCCGGGGAACAAATCACTAGCATACGGTGAAAGGACCCACTGGGGATAAAATTGCTAGCATACGGCAATTATCCACAAAAGACTTGCTAGGGATATAAGTGCTGATCTGAGCAACTTATATAAGCAAAGGAAAATCATCATCAAATATTGAATGAAGATAACCACAAAATTAGGGTTTACATCTACCGAATACGGGGTAGAAGACCAAAAACTCCGCGTGGGGATAGAGCAAATCACAAATCCGCACGGGAAACCAAGATAGGGTTTATAACAAACCGCAAACTGCTGAAGAGCAGGAAAATAGGGTTTACAACTACCGGGTAGTAGGTAGAAAACCAAAAACTCTGGCTGGAGAATAAAAGGTGTATAACCACAAATTCTGTCAAGAAAGCCAGGAAAAGTAGGACTTACAACTGCTGGTTTGTAGGCAGAGGCCCAAAAACATTCCGCTGGGGAACAACCCACTGGGAAGCACAAGATATCTGACAAATAGCCAATTCGGGAATGATCCGAAAAGACAGACTGAATAAAGACACGTCCTAATGAGGATATAACTCAAATAGGAAAGTCCATCCCAATATATGTGTTGGGAGGAAACGGAAGAAACCGTCATCCACGAGGATATATCTCAGTGGGGAACTGCAGAAGGAAAGACGAACATTTTCTGCTTATGGGGCTGACTCTATATGGAGAGATTTATAACACCCGACATCTGCTTGGGGAGATCTGTAAAGAGATCTATATCACCAAAGCAGGAGACACGACAAACAAAGGATACATGGCGAGAAATGCAACATGAATATCTGAATGTTTATGAATATGCATGAATATGCATGATTTATGTTTGATGAATGCTGACAAAACAGACAATTCTAACACAAACAGGTTCAGGAAACAAGACGTCCGATATTATACTTCCAGGGGAATAACCAGCTGGAGAGCCAATCTGCGGAGATCTGTATGCCGTAAAGCAAAGATCTGCAGGTACTGCTGAAGAAACAGAGAATTAGAGATATCAGGAAACAACCCAATCAGGGTACAGAAAGTCACAACGGGCGAAACGGCCACCAAGACGAATCTGTAGGGGAACAAGAGAAAACCCAAGATATCTGCAGGGGATCCCAGTGTTAACTGAGAAACAAAAAGGGTGCATAAGCACGAGCACAAACTGCTGTAGGAGCAAATCCACATAACTCCACTGGGGGAACAACCCACTGAGGGAGAATGATATCATCCAGATAGAATCTAACTGCATAAGCAACTCTACCGGGGAAAACTGTCGGCTACACTCTCTTGGGGAACAAACCACTGAGGGAGGACAGATCAAACAAGTATATTCTGCAACGAACCATTTGGGGAGAATATACACAGCAAAACTGATCACAGCAAGTAGATTCTGCAATATAAGCCACTCTACTGGGGATCACAAACAGTCAGGAAATCAATCCGTTCACTGGAGGCTAGAGCCATCATCCGACCACGTTGGGGATTGAAGGAGTATTCAACAGGCGAAACTGCCACAACAAACATCCTGCAGACTAAGCTGAGGAAAAGATGATTGAAAATACTGGGATGTCAACCCAATCAACCACTGAGTAGGAAAATAAATCCTGTTCTGCTGAAGAGAATAACTCGGATGGAGATAGCAACAATTCCGCAGACGACTTCGCCGGGGAAAGGGTAAAGTACCGGGTATCAAACCGCTGACTTACCGAGTCTTCAAAAGAAAACTAACATGCTGAGGAAACAGACAAATCCTACTGGCACATTGCATGGGGAAAAAGCGGTAACAACTCCACTTGCAACTCTGGTGGGGATGTTAACAACAGCTCTACTCGCGACTCCGAGGGGAGTATCTATCAATGGTTACACTCATGACTGTGCTGAGGAGACAAATAAAGTCTGGGGATACAACCCACTGGAGAAAGTAACGGGGCACCAAGGTGACAAACCATCAACCACCGAAATTTCTTAAGAAACGCCCATGCTGGGGGAACTGCTGCTGGAGGAAACAAAGTCTTCAACAACAAATCACTTGCGACTGTACTGGGGAACAACCCCAACAACAACTTTGTTTGAGGAACAACCTCAACAAAGATCTGAAGAAAGAAGATACAACCAAACCAGGAATATGAACGAATGTCTTACCTGTTGGAAATCATGCCACCCTTGGGAGAGCACTGAGATATTCTTGAGTATCCTTTTAATCTTGTGAATGTTCACTTTGTTTTAAAACAAAAATTTTGAAAAATTTGATTGTTTAAAACAATGACATTTTATCAATTTAAAACATGCAAAACATTTGTTGAATTGAAACAAATAAGAATGCAAATAATTGGATAAAAAGCTCAAATTGATTTGATAGAATGGTAGTCTGCAAATGGCAAGACTCCATAGATCTGTACAAATTTGAAATCAGTGAATATATTGGAAGAGGGCTACATTGAACATAATGATCCTTTCTCTACCAATTTGAATCTCGATGTATCCGAAGCTTCAGTTGACGACGAATCGAGAATCTTCTGACGAAATGACGACTGATGAACCAGAAAGTCTTGTCAGGATGCAGTTACTTTGCCAAATCCCTAATTTTTGCCTAGATTGCCCCAGAGTGAGGTACTCAATCTAGCGGGATGCAAATATATTTTTTCAAGTCTCTAATTTTTGCCTGAATTACCCTTGCGGGTTCTCCACCGAGACGCTCATTTTTGCCTAAGCCGCCCTTTCGGGTTTTCAACTTAGCGAGCTATTCTGTTTTTTCATTTGTTTTTTTTTTTTTTTTTTTTCATTTGCATATACTTTTTTTTTTAGGCAAAGTATCTCTTGACTGCATCTGAATTCACAGGACGAGTGAAATCCTCCCCATCCATTGTTGTAAGCATTAAAGCACCGCCTGAAAAGGCTCTCTTAACAACATATGGACCCTCGTAGTTTGGAGTCCACTTGCCCCTGGAATCGGGCGCGAAAGACAAAACTTTCTTGAGCACAAGGTCACCTTCTCGGAACACACGAGGCTTGACCTTCTTATCGAATGCTTTCTTCATTCTTTGCTGATATAGCTGACCATGACACATGGCAGTTAATCGCTTTTCTTCAATTAAATTCAGTTGGTCATAACGACACTGAATCCATTCAGCATCAGTCAACTAGGGACTTGAGGGTACAATTTTTCTTTTTTCCCTTGGAAAAATCCTGAAAAAATTTTCCTGGTTTTTTGATTTCTTCTTCTTTTTCCACCCTCTTTTCTTACTTTTTTTTTTTTTTTTTTTTTTTTTTGATTGTTTTTTTTTTTTTTTTTTTTTTTTTTTTTTTTTTTTTAATCCCCAGTTTGACTGGTTTGCTGATTCTTGTGATACAGCTGAATGAGCTTCTTTGTGCTCAAGAAGGCGGGTAATCTCGTCAGGAATCCCTTTTAACATCATCTTCCTCTGCCTCAGATACAAGGACTTCAAGATTGGGAGATGGCGTTGGATCATTATGTTCAATGGGTTTAGAAATCCCTGCATAATGATTCTGGATAATGAAAAGCTTTTGAATTTTAAACAAGCAAATCATTGATGCAGATGAAAAATGTTGTTTTTGTTTTTCATGGTTTTTTGTGATCACTGATTTCATGCAAAAGCAAAAAGTGAAAACAAATGGAAAAACAAATGTTTGACAATGCATTAATTGAATGAAAACATCATTGTATTAAAATGCTGCCAACAATGTCATCACTTCTCCTTTTGGCATGGGAGAAGGGTTTTAAACAAAATGAACAAATCACGCTGACTTATGAATGACCGTAGGAACATCCACAGCGACCCAATTGTGGCAGACACCACCAGGAATGATGAAATTGTTCAGATCTTCTGCATATTCTTCTTCAATGATAGCAGCAGCTTCAGGTTGATCAACATGGATGAGTCCTCCACTCGCGAACAAACCTTGCTCCTTAAGTGCCCCAGAACAGTAGCCTATGCCAGCCCGGGATTGGTTAAACAGGAATAAATCCATTAAAAGCACTTGGGCTGGAAAATTCCTCCTCTGAGTTCACAATTCTCTTGCTCAGGATGATCCATCAATCTGGCAGAGTTGGCTCTGGTATAATACCGGCAAAGTGCGTCTTCAAAATAAATGAAGATCGCAGGGTCAGACCATTGGACGGGAGACCGGAACAAAACACCTGTTTATGCAAATGATGCATGAAGTGTTTATGCATATGCTTGTTTTTTATTTCAAAGGAACCCGAGGGTTTTATTTGCAAACTTTGAAATATTTAGCATTTGATCATACATGAGAATGTCTCATCAGATATATCAGGTGAAAAAAATTTTCCCGGTTTTTTCATGTTTTGGAAATTTTTGCAAATAAACTCCTTTGAGTTCCTTGAAAATTTTCTGTTTCTGATGATATGAATGTAGATGAATGCGTGAATGCATGAATGCAACAATCACACTCAAGGATCAAACAAAGCACACCAAACAAAGGTCGTGGGAAAGCTCATTGTATCCCTAATATCAATCATCCATTTTGGTGGATTTAGGTTTTCACCTTATCGACACCCAAGTTCCATTGATATTAACGGTACATGAACCGGTTCAGACATTCTTAATATCAACCAGCCGCTTTGGTGGATTTTAGGTTTTACACCTGATCCGGGATCCATTGATATTAACAATGTTTGAACGACTCAACCACGAATCACGGGTTTGTTGAGAGTCACGAGCATGGAGTCTCGGTTAAGAACCACCCAAAGGGAGTGTACTAGGGTTTAAACCTGCCAGACATGTTCTATCAGAGGTTCCCATAATCATTGTTCCATCTTTCGAATATTATCGGAGGAACGAATACTCGTATTCCAAGAATATTCTCAAGAGAAACTCTTATGAGTGTAGTATCGCGTAACAATCGTATCAGAACTGACATCTGAACGACTTCCGCACTACGGTCCTAAAAATAGGCCAAGATGGGTTTGGTAAACTAAGGTCCTTGGCTTCTGCGGAACATGATTGAAAGAATAATGCCTAACCACAAATAACTTGTGTGACATTATTAGTTCAACATGACCTCCACCAAGTGAATGGGCTCGCAAGTCAACTGGCTAAGGACTACTCCACACCAGTCAACAAGACTATGCCATTCTCCTATCCTAGAGAGCACTCGAGTTCGGGTATAGAACTCATCTCACAGATCACCAAAGCAAACAGCAATGTATATCAAGCAATTCACACATTACAATCAATACATTCATCCCAAATTGTACAAAAATATGTCAGATAAAGAATAACAATATAGCACAACAAGGGTGAAAAGTAGGCACTACAACCAGGGATTCTTGTTACCCTTTCCCCAGCAGAGTCGCCACTTTTCTGTAGCGGTGTATTTGTCGCTATATGATCTATCGATTAAATCATAAGCTAGAGATACATTGAAATTTTCGAGTCGCCACCGCACTTTTATTTATCCAAAGGATTGGCTAAAAAAGCGAACAAAAGCCTAAGAAGTTTTACACGTAGAAAACTAATAAAAAGATCAGAGATTCTGGGTAAGGGGTAAATTACGCAATGGGAAGGTGTTAGGCACCCACTACGTCCTAGGTACTCCTAGGGAGCCCTTTTCACACTTGTTATGCTAAATTATTATTTGTTATGACATAAGCATTGTGCAAACATGATTGGGATGGTGAGAAAAGAATATACAATTTTATTATTGGGTTATTGGGTTTGAACGGATGAACCCGCTGCCTACGTACCTTCCATCAAAGGTAAGGATCAAAACGCCGTAGTTCGGCTAAAAGATTTCCAAAAGGTTGGTGGATTCAATTTTAAACAATAGCACTGAGGCTTTTCATTATCAATGGGAGAAAACTCGACCAAGACCAACATCCACCATGTGAGGATAGCTTCGACGCACTAGAGGGGTTAACCCTGTTTTCAGTACGGAAGTCTTATAGTCGACTCACTAAAGATAAGGTGAGGTTTACATCAACCACAATGATAATTGAAACCTATGGCTAATGTGTGAAAAGATTAACAATGGACAAAGCCAAAACAAGTGAATGGGTGATGTTAATTGATTGTGATTATGAAAATGAAGTCAAAGTATGATTAAGATCAATTCAGATAAGTATTATGAAATGGAGTTTGAAAAAAGAGTCAAGGACTTGGAGTCCAGGTTTTTAGTTAGAAAACATGAAGATGTTTGCACAACACTTATGTCAAGTTTGAAAGTAAATGTGTGAAAAGGTTTAGGACATAATGAGGATGAATGGATGAGGATGGATTGTAAAACTTCTTAGAAGGTTCACTTCTTGAAATCATATGGGAGATGATTCAAGTGTGTCCTTTGGAATAGCAATTAATAATAACAAACAAACAAAGCAAGCAAAAGCGGATATCGGATGCCAATCAATGGGCTTATACCAATCTCCTAAAATAAAACTGGATATCAGCTGCCACTCAATGGTCTTACACTAATCTCCTCAAACAAAGAAATAAAAGGCGGATACCGGATACCAATAGATGGATTTACACCAGTCTCCTAAAACAGAAAATGGATATCAGATGCCACTCAATGGTCTTACACTAATCTCCTCAAAAGAAAAACAAAGATGAGAAATGGAAGTTAACTGCCAATCTGTCTGGACTTAGGTTAACTCCACAGATATGCTCATAGGAATACCAATGCCACGTTACAGGGACTTACAATGGATCCTCACATACAAGCACAAAAGCAACAATATGATCACAGGAATGCAAATGCCAACTTACAGGGACTTATAATTGCAACCTCTCATACAAACAGATAAAACAAACTATGATCACAGGAAAGCAGATGCCAACTTACAGGGACTTATAACTGCAACCTCACATACAAACCAGACAGATCAAATTATGATCACAGGATAACAGATGCCAACATACAGAGACTTATAACTGTATCCTCACATACACACAGATAAACAGAAGATATGAGTGACCAAGGAGGTCTTACACTCTATCCTTCCATATCATAGGAGCAAATGCCAAAGCAATGGACTTACAATTGTCCTCAATGGGGAAACAACAATGATAGTATTACACAAGCAAATGAGATGATCATGCATTAATGGCAATTGATGATGATGATAAATGCATAGCATATAGGCAAGCAAGTGCATATGAAGCAAACAATCAATCAATGAATATCAAACAGCACACTCTATAGCCAAACAATGGGGCTCACACAAGAGGGTTTGACTTTAAAAGTCCACTGTAATGGGTAAAGGTCGCTCTTAACCTGGCCATTGAGGGGCTCAGGTGAAGCAGATGAAAAGGAGATGAGGGGTGTGCCTCATTGCTTCTATCTCAGATAAGAGGGAGCATAAAAGAAAGTGTGGGAGTTCAGAAAGTAGGAACTCTCTCCACATTATTGACTCGATTAGATCTTGGGTATTTATCTCATTGCTTCAACCATGTAATGGGAGCAAAGAGAGGACACACTGAATAGTGGGGGATAGATTACTTATCCCTACCTTCCACCAATTGCCTTACTTGAAGGACTTTTCCTGCTTAGGACAAATTTAAACAAACACAGGCATTGCCTCTTAAGGAGGACTTCAGACAGTTTGCCCGGTCAAATAACAGACCGGGTCTCCAGACTACATGAAGAAGAAGTAATTATACCTCAAAGCAAATGCTAAAAAGCAAAGCAAGCAAGCAAGTTCAAAGAACTTAGGCAACTAAAGTACCTGCAAAAGTCAAACTTATTAGTAAGCAAGTCAACAGTCAAAATCAAAAGGAAATAACCCAATAGTCAACCACAGAGGGACCAATTGTGCAAGGCACAAAGACTCAAGCATATGAGTCACCTACAAAACAAATGTTAGCACATCATATAATTCAACTCAAACAAATATTTGAATGATCCTCAAGGCATTGGTGCTTAACCTGAAACAGATGAACTCAACATAAGCTTAGAAGACCACTAGGACTAGCCTAGGGTCAAAGATGAAAGAAAAAGTCAAGGCAGCAAGGAAAAGTCAACCCAAACCAAGTTTAAACATTCAAGAAGCATTCTCAATTGGATTCATAATCATATCATGCATCATGGTCATTTCATATGCAAAATGAATGCAAAGCATGGCAAGAGAAGCATACAAAAGTCAACAGAAAAGACTTCATTCAAAAGTCAATTCAAACATTCTCAAAAATTATGAAATAAATCTCACTCAATCCTAACAACTAACATGGTATACATGTAAAATTTCATGGCATTTGGATGAGAGGAAGGCAGTCAAGTAAAATCATGAAGTCAAATCAAATTCAAGTAAGCATGGTGAAAGTCAACAAGTATGGGTCAACTTCAAAAAATCATATCAATTTGAAAACAGAAGAGAAATGAATGAGATTAACACCAATGCAAAGCTTGAGATGTCTAGTTATCACATATGAAATTTCATGATCATACAATAAGATTTGAGAATTTCACAAAAGATTTGGCAATGCATAGCACAAAAAGTCAACAAATGACCAAGTATGGAAGAAAATTCTCAATCAAATGGAAAACAGCAAGATTAATTCCAAGAAAATTCATACATGAACTAGACATGTGAAGGATGATTCATGCAAAATTTGAGGTCATTTGGATGTAGGGAAGTGTGTGAACAAAAATTGTGAAAATGCATGATCATGGTATAGCACCAAATGCAACACACAACTTCAAAAAATCATAACTATCAATCCACAAATGATAAATGCACAAACTTTATATGGAAATGAAGATCAATGTGTCTAGTTTTACCACAAAAAATTTCAAAGGCATTGGATGCAATATGACAATTTCACAATTGAAATGGAAAAGGGTATCATTTTGGCACACATGTTGAAAAATCATTTATCATTTAAAATCCAGAACATGAAAAATGAATTAAAATTCACCATAAAATACTAGACACATTCATGAGTTTAATGCAAAAAATCTCACAATTTTTGGAGTTAAAATGAATTTAAAATGAATTGTGGAAGTTGATGAATAATTGAATGAAGTATTGAACATGAAAGCATGGCAAATTGGTCAACTAGGAGTCAACCGATGGCATAAGTGTAATAAAGCATTTCATTTAACAAAACTCAGCGTTTTGGCAAGGCAAAAGAAATATTCTAATTGGCTAGCGTCCAATGCAACAGTGAATTAAACAACAATAGCCAATAGCATTCAAAGTTCTGGGCAAAGTTCTTGCAGCTAGGGTTTGGCAGCAACATGCATTCATGAAATCAACATTAGAAACAAAACTTGACCAAAACATCCTACAGTTACCAGCAGCAATAGTGTCCAACACATATGCATGCGGGATTTCGGGCAAATATGACAGGATTCATGAACAGCAAGGCATTAACATTTTTTATCAAAACTCATCACCCATCTACAGCATGGCCAACAGTACAGCATTAACAATATGTTCAGGCCAATACAAGCAACAACAACAGGCATGATCCTGGGAAAACAAACTGGAACAAGCTAGGGTTTTAACAGGATGCTCATCATTTCCAAGTTCAACCATTAATCATGAACATACAAAAATAAACATCAACAATAATCCAACAGGGCCATGACACTATCCTCATACAACATTAAGAACAACAGACCAAACCTAATCATGAGCTGGGCAGAGTAGAATTCAATACAACATATGCTCATCACCAACATTCATCAGTCAATCATCAACATGAACAACAACATTAACAAATGGTCGTGGCCATAAAACATCATCAACTACCAGCAAAACAAACAAACACGGGAGTTTTTTTGAACAGACTTCTAGGGTTTAAAGAACAGCAGCCAACACTCATCATCACTATGCATTCGAAATTCCATCATGCACAGAACAAAAGAATCAACATACCAATAGCATCATTAGACCAAGAATAAGCATAATCCAACACCCATTCTCCTTAAAACAAACTAACTAAAGAGCAGCAAACCAAAACACACATGAACATCAAATTTCAGATTGACATATCTTTACTAACAGCTAACCATTTTCAACAACTTATAGCTCACGACAATCAACAAAGAGGGATCTTCATGATATTTGGTATGATTTGGACAAATAAGGAAGTTGAAAATCTTACCTAAATTGAAGAACTCGATGGTACAGTGTGGTTTTGGTGGTGACCAGCTCAAACAGATGCTTCAGATACTTGGAAACGATGAATGGTTGGATAGCTTCAGTTCATTAATGCTTGGAAGTTACTACATCATAATCTGCCATTGCTGTGCTTTGAAATGAAAAAACAGAACATGGAGAGGGTTCCAGCTGAGAATCAAAAATCCACAAAGCTTCCAAGGTTGGTTGGATGATGAGGGAACCAATGGTCACTCGAGTTCTTTCAAGTTTTTTCGTGCAGAAATTGCAAGGTGTCAAAATGCAAGAAGGAGAGGATCAATGTTTTCTGTGCTTGGAGGCTATCACTCTAGGGTTTATTTGACAGCAAATGGCCTTATAAAGGTCTGTTTAACATTATTAATCCAAGTGCTAAGTTGATTTAGCTTAATGAAAACCAATTGCCATTTTGCTAACTTTGTGTAAGTGGATATGGGAGGGTGTAGGGATGCACGAAAATGGGCCTGCAACAGGCTGCAAGAAGGACAACATGTTGCTGTTTTGGTTGTACAAGTGAAATGCTTTACTGGTTTTTACTCTTTGAAGCCATTTTGCAAAATTGCCAAGTTTGCATTTTGATCCAAAATGTAGTAGAATGATGGTGTAGACATGGTTTAAGGCTTGAGACAAATCACAAATGTGATATGAAACACTTCCCAAATGACCAAATCAAGAAAAAGTCAAAAACTCAAAAAGTCAAAGTTTGGTCAAACTTTGAATTTAAATGAGAAAGGTCCAAAAATTCCATTTTGAATGGTAAGGTTTTAGGTCATGAAATTTATATTTTTGGAAAGAGGATGAAAAATGTGGTTTGTAGGAAAAAACCCCACCAAATTTGGCCTTATGGTTTGAGAGATATGGCCCTTTGAAGTTCAAAAATTGATGAAAATGATTTGATCATATCTTGACAACCACACATGGGATTTTGATGTTCTTGGACTTTTTGAAAATGGGAAGACAAGATCTTCAACTTTCATGTTGGGCAAAAATTCATTTGAAGCTTGTATCATGATGTAAGTTTGAGATCAAGAAGTTTCCTTTTTTGGCAGTTGAAATTACAGGTCCACTTTCTATTTCTGGAAAATTTCTGATTTCACTTGATTTTCTTCCATGATGAGGTTTGACATGATATATAAGGCTTATACAAGCATGAATGAACTCCTTCAGATCAATTCTATCCATCAAATCTCTGATTAAATCAACTGTTGACCAAGTTTGACTTTTCTAGGGTTTTGGGCTGACTGATCCTCTTCTGATGAATTCCAAACCCTAAATCCTTGAGAACTTGACTTCAAATGATGTCTCAAGATGTATGAACTTGTGATTACTGATCATGGTGCCCATATTCTGCAAGAATGGCCACCATCCATTGCTTTGACTGACCAATGACTGATTTTGACCTAATTGCTGATGATTGCTTCAACTGCAAGCAACGAGGTTAGACTGACAATATTTTTGTACTTTTTGAATGATAAACATATGAGAGCAAAGATATACAAATGCAAAGTATGCTTGGTGATCAAGAAATAAACCCACAAGGCAATCTATCCACTAAGAGGAAGCAAAGGTATGCATGATCCTTGAGGTTATGATATGAATGATATGGGCCATGAGGGATCTTAGGGCCCAAAATTGGGGTCTTACAATTTCTAACAAAGAATTTGGTTCCTTTCCTACTTGTTGACTTCTATCATACCTTTCACATAAGGCATGAGAAGAATAGGGTACTTTCCTATGTTGTTCTCCTCTATTGCATCTATGGATGAGGAACCGCATGCCTCAACATGGGCCTTTTACTCAAAGCAATTTGACATGGCCTCAGAAGTTCGCATCTCTCTCCGCCATCTTAATTTTATGGTACAAGAGAGAATGGGATACGAAAGACGTCATTGCAAGATGCAGGGGGTTTCCAAATATACCCTTAACAGGAACACAAGGTTGCATCAACTACTACCCTGTTATACTCAAAAGACAATGGGGGTACGCCATGTTAAGTCCTCTTGAGGAAAGAGACTTCATTCCCTTCGGTGTTAGTACCATGGATCTGCTCGATTCAAATGTGAAGAGAGTGAGAAAAGCTTGAACAAACATAGTTTGTATTGACCAAGAATGGGGTAAGAAAAACATCCTAGCCAAGGAACCCTACTTTGTGTGGGTAAAAGAGAGGGATAGGGTTTTTAGGATGTCATTTTTGTTTAATTCTTCTTCATTCCCATTGATGCTCGAGCCCGAGCCTATCCTATAAGAGGACATGGACAAGCTTACCAGCCAAATCAAAGTGCTTGAGTTGGAGAACACTCAATTATGAGTCAACTCTGTTGATTCTAAGTGTTGGCAGCAATTTTGGTAAAACAAAGAGTGTTCACAAGATGTTATGTGTGATGTCTTAACATAAGATATCCTATGTACCTGCTAGAGTTCAAGATCATGTGCAAGCAGGATTGTTTCAGAATGCCACATACAATGCCATGGCTTCTGATATTGGTTGTATCTACTGGAGCTTAAATGAAAGACATGTTCATGCAGGATTGTTTCAGATAACATACACAAGGTCATGACATCTGATATGGGTGTACCTGCTGGAAGTTATAAAAGGAATTATTGGATTATGCAGGATTTTTCCAGGATGTCAGACCCGATGACATGACATCCTGTACACAGAACATTCAGTATGAATGTCTGGTGTTTTGTGATTGCACAACTAATGGCAATCTTTGGATGATTGAAGATATGATTAGCTGGCGCATTCAATCATGGATTACAACCAGATTTACTTATTTTCCAAAGAGATCTAACCAGCTGTTATAAAAAGATTTGATTGGAAAATAGATTTAGGGTTTTCAAGATGTCCAAGCCCAGCTGAGAGCTTCTATAAAAAGGGACTTAGAAAACCTGTTTGAACACACAACCAAGACTGAGCGAAATATAGAGAGAGAGCTAGGGTTTGTGTATGTTTAGTTGTAAGACTTGTAGGTCATTCAAGTCATCCGTTGATGATTGAATTGGACTGATTTGTGGTTGTAATTTGTCACTCTAAAGCTGTTAAGCAAGAGTGTGTGTCTTCTTGATCAAAGCTGTGAAGCAAGATCAAGAGTGTGTCTTCTTGATTAAAACTGTGAAGAAAAATCAAGAGTGTGTAATTGAAAAGTATTTTCTTTTCACAAGGGATTGTTGTTTAAAATCACGGGTGTGTGATTGTAAGGGAAGTGAGTGGGTTCTCATCTCTAAGATTGCTTAGGTAGAAATTGCACGGGTAGAGATTAGGTGAGAAAGACTATAACTTGTTGAAGTCTATGGAGAGTCTTTGAACTAATTCTATTTTAGTGAATTTCCTTCCTGGCTTGGTAGCCCCCAGACGTAGGTGAGTTGCACTGAACTGGTTAACAATTGCTTGTGTTTTTTGCTTTACCATTCTGTTTTTATTTATCCATTGTGTGTTACCAGATATTAGTGTCGTGACATTACCTTCGACATCTTATATCTGATACCAGAATTTCAATTGGTATCAGAGCAGACATCCTGCTCTGGTTCTGGGTGAGAACTAGGGGAAATACTTTCTGGTACAATGAAGAGAGATGGCGGATTTGTTCATAGGCCACCAATTTTGGATGGTTCTAACTATGACTATTGGAAACCTAGAATGGTAGGGTTTCTGAAATCCCTTTGATAACAAGGCTCAGAAAGCTGTGCTAACAGGATGGGTGCATCCTGTCATGACTAAAGAAGGAGAATCCACCACTAAGAAGAAGCCTGAAGAACAATGGTCCAAGGAGGAGGATGATCTTGCTCTTGGAAACTCTAAAGCCTTGAATGCAATATTCAATGGGGTAGACAAGAATATTTTCAGGCTGGTAAATAACTGTGAAGTAGCCAAAGATGCTTGGGACATTCTCAAGACCACTCATGAAGGCACCTCTAGGGTAAAGATGTCTAGACTTCAGTTGCTCACCTCCAAGTTTGAAAACTTAAGGATGAAAGAAGATGAAAACATTCATGAAGGTGAGAAGATGACAGATGAAAAGTTGGTAAGAAAAATACTCAGGTCACTTCCTAAGAGATTTGGAATGAAGGTGACTGCCATAGAAGAGTCTCAAGACATCTCCAACATGAGGGTAGATGAACTAATTGGTTCCCTCCAAACCTTTGAGATGGGATTGAATGATGGAACTGAAAAGAAAACCAAGAGCATTGCCTTCATATCCAACACAGAAGAGGAAAACAGTCAAGATATGGATAAAGAATGGGCCAATGAAGTTGCAATGCTGGGGAGACAATTTAACAGATTGTTAAAGAAAATGGATGTAAGATCCAAGGCAAATGTCAAGAACATCTCATCTGACATCATCAATGGAAGAAGAGTAAGGTCAGAGGAGAAGCCCAAAGAAGGAAAAGAAGTAAAGTGTTATGAATGTGATGGGTATGGACACATTAGAACAGAATGTGGAACCTACCTCAAGAAGCAGAAGATGAGTCTTGCTGCGACCTGGTCAGATGAGAGTGATACAGAGGAGGCTGCAAATCTTGTGACTGCTTTGACAGGAAGATGGGGATCCGATGAAGACTCAAGTGATGGTGAAGTAACCTTTGAGGATATAGCCTCTACCTACAGAGAGTTGTGTCATAAAAGTGTAGAGCTGAGCAAGCAGGTTTTAAACCAGAAGAAAGAAATAACTCAACTTGAAAATGAGAAGGTAGAATACTTGGAAACCATCTCCAAATTGAAAACAGAAGTTGTGGCTCTGAAGGTCAAGCTAGATGAAAGTCAACAAGTTGAGAGCTAGAAGATAGTACAACTGGAGAAGGAAAAGGCAGAACATGTGGAAACCATAGTCAAGCTAAAAACTGAAGTCATGCTCTTGAACTCAAAACTAGAAGAGACAACCAAGTATGTAAGGATGCTAAACAATGGATCTGACTCCTTAGACAAGATTCTCCAAACTGGACTAATCACAGGAGCCAAATCTGGAATAGGGTACCATAAATCTAAGGCTGAAAGTAGTTACACTGGTTGCAAACCTCAAGCTAAACCTAAATGCAGCAATAGTAAGAGCAGTCCTAAGATGTCACATCATATGTCACATCATCAAAAGAGAAAACAGTAGAAAGGCAAACACCAAAAATGGAGATGTCATTACTGTGGGAAATTTGGACACTCAAGGCCCTTCTGCTATAAGCTGTATGGTTACCCTACCCCTGTTCATCAACAGACTCACTATCAACCCAGACCTAAACAGCACAGGCCTATCAACAAGAAGCAATGGGTTCCTAAGACTAATGTTACAAGTCTCATAGCTCACAAAGAAGAGTGGTATTTTGATAGTGGATGTTCTAGACACATGACTGGAAACTCAGACTTGATAACTGATCTTCACCTTCATGACTTAAGCTATGTAACCTTTGGTGATGGAGCAAAAGGTGAAATAAAGGGGATAGGCAAGCTTGAGTGTCCTGGAGCTCCTAAACTTGACAATATTCTACTGGTCAAGGGCTTGACTTCAAATCTAATAAGCATCAGTCAGCTAGGGGATCAAGGTCTAAATATCATCTTCACTAAAACTGAATGTCTGATTGTTAACAAAGACATTGAAGTAATTATGAAAGGAATCAGGACCAAAAACAACTGCTACATGTGGAGCTCTCAAATGGATGACCCCTCTAAGATGAGTACAGTTGCGAGAAGAACCTTCAAGGGAAATGAAAAATGGCAGACAAGGATGTTACACCAGATGTTAAGACCTAACCTCATGGAAGAGAAGGTCATGATGGCCCAAACACCTGAAAAGGGGGAACATATGACTGGTGGTATGCAGTCTGAAGTTAGTAAGAGCTTTGCTGGAACTGAGACACAAGGGACTATGTGTGCAAGGAAAATTGAGATAGAAAAGATATCAGATAAAAGCAACAATTCTCAACCAGGTTGGATGAAACTACTGATAATTATATACAATATCACACTCGATGCTTTGACATTGTATTATGACAACCTGTATGGTACACCTATGTCCAAAGATCATATTCAACACAACTGGACCAAGTACATTATTTGCTTCCATCACTCCTTTAGAAAATATGTGGAAAACAAACTCATAGTTCTACAGCATGAAATGCAACTAACTAACAAGACTGTAAGGGATTTGTATGATGTCCAACTGAAATATGAAAGGGGGAAATTAGGGGCTTGGTTTCTTGAGAAAATATGGCAATTAATATGGAGTGGAAAAGGTAACAAAAATATTGTCTGCCCAATGAAAAGAAAAAGCCACATTAATAATGAATCATCTCCTAGTATTCGAAATAGTATCTATTTCATTAGCACGCTATGCCTGAACACAATTATTTCCATCTTCATCAATCTACTCAGAGAACCTCTGCTAGGGCAAAGAAACTCTTCTCATAAGTTCAACAACATGTCTCAACATCCATCAACATCTAGCTCAAATCCCTTTCATACAAGAACTTCCTCCATGGAATTTTTAGATGAAGATTTGATAGACGTGACTCCTCTGCATATGATACCAGGTGACGTCCCAGGCTCCCCTTCCATGGCTGGTGCTAAGCATGATGGTGCTGCCAAATGGAAGTTTGTGACTCAAAGAAGGGTAGCTGTTGAAAGAGAATTGGGAAAAGAGGAAGTGGAAGTAAAGGAAGTCATGGAGTTAATTAAGGCAGTTGGTCTTATGAAAACTTTGACTGCTCTGTCTCAGTGCTATGAGGGGTTAGTTAAAGAATTCATTGTGAATATCCCTGAGGAGATTTGTGAAAGGAGCAGCAGGGAGGTCTGCAAAGTTTTTGTAAGAGGTAAGTGTGTGAAACTTTCACCAACCATCATCAACAAGTTCATAGGGAGAGGAACTGATGAAGGAGTAGAGCTAGAGACCACAGACAATGAGGTCTGTGGGATTATTACAGCTGGCCAAGTTAAGGAATGGCCTAGTAGGAAACACCTATCAGCTAGTAAATTAACTGTCAAATATGCCATTCTTCACAAGATTGGTTCAGCAAATTGGATTCCTACTAATCATGTATCTACCATTTCCATTGTTCTTGGAAGAATCATTCATGCAATTGGAACCAAGATAAACTATGATTTTGGAAAGTTTTTATTTGACCAAACCATCAAACATGCCTCCACAAATGATGTGAAGTTACCCATTTCCTTCCCATTCATTATTTGTGGGATTATCTTAAGTCAACAACTAGGCATACTCAATACAAATGACATGCCAAGCAGAAGAAAAACCCCTCTATCCATTCATTATAAGTTGTTTGAGGGAAGTCATGTAAATGATGTTGTTATGACATCTGTCAGAAGAAAGCCTGGATCTCAAGGAAGCCTAATTGATCAACTGAAAGATACCTTCAAGGAATTGGAGAAAGGTATGAAGGTGGCCAAGGCAATAAAAGAAGCTTTGGAAGCTCTTATTTGTAGCCTGGAAAAGGAGGAGATAGAGAAGGCTGGTAAGGATTCAGATGGAAAAGCATAATCCAGTGGAAGCTCTGTAAGCTCTGAGGGTTCTGAAAATGAAGATGAAGGTAAAGGTGATACTTTTTCTTCTGATTAATGGTTCCTGCCTGAATTGAAGACTGGGAGGTGTGCTAGAAAGTTTGGTGGAAGTTGGTCTACTGTTTGGAAGGCTGATGTTTTTACTGTTTTTTTTTTAAATTGTATTTTGTGGCAGTCCTTATTGATGCCTATTATGTAATATTTAGGGTTCTTAAAGAGTTCCTTGGATTTGTTCATTATCTCAGCTATCAGCTGTGTATAATGATGGTTGTACTTCCTGAATATTTGTTTTAACATGCTTAATGTTATAACATCTGCTCTAACATTCTCTTCTAGGCTAATAGACATTTATTTTGTCTGATTGGTCACCTTTGGTCAATTTTGACTAAAAAGGGGGAGAAGTGTTGATATGGAATTTGTTGTGGAAGTTGTATGTAGCTGGAGGACAACTATTATTAAAGGGAGTGCACAGGTGTTAAAAACAGAAGGTTGTTCTGCTTACATATGTCAAAAAGGATGTCTGATATGGTGCACAGGTGTTGTTGTTGAAGCAGATGTCTGAATGACATTCTGGCTGGTACAGGTGCTAGAGTTATTGTAGCTGTTTGTTGTATGCATAAATTTAGGGGGAGAAGGAGTACCCTTGTGCATTTGTGTGTCTTACTAGTTGCATCCATAACTAGTAATTCTGTTGTTTGTTGCACAGATTTAGGGGGAGGAGAAGTACCATTGTGCATGTGTGTATTACTAGTAGCCATAACTAGTAATTGTTTTTGCTTCTGCTGCTGAATAAATTACTGTTATGTTGTTTAACTGCTGATAGTTTACCTTGTGAACAAAAAGGACAGATATATGTTTTAGCCAAAATTTGCCAAAGGGGGAGTTTGTTGATTCTAAGTGTTGGCAGCAATTTTGGTAAAACAAAGAGTGTTCACAAGATGTTATGTGTGATTTCTTAACATAAGATATCCTATGTACCTGCTGGAGTTCAAGATCATGTGCAAGCAAGATTGTTTCAGAATGCCACATACAATGCCATGGCTTCTGATATTGGTTGTACCTGCTGGAGCTTAAATGAAAGACATGTTCATGCAGGATTATTTCAGATGACATACACAAGGTCATGCCATCTGATATGGCTGTACCTGCTGGAAGTTATAAAAGGAATTATTGGATTATGCAGGAATTTTCCAGGATGTCAGACCCGATATCATGACATCTTGTACACAGAACATTCAGTATGCATGTCTGGTGTTTTGTGATTGCACAATTAATGGCAATCTTTGAATGATTGAAGATATGATTAGCTGGCGCATTCAATCATGGATTACAACCAAATTTACTTATTTTCCAAAGAGATCTAACCAGCTGTTATAAAAAGATTTGATTGGAAAATAGATTTAGGGTTTTCAAGATGTCCAAGCCCAGCTGAGAGCTTCTATAAAAAGGGACTTAGAAAACCTGTTTGAACACACAACCAAGACTGAGCGAAATATAGAGAGAGAGCTAGGGTTTGTGTCTGTTTAGTCGTAAGACTTGTAGGTCATTCAAGTCATCCATTGATGATTGAATTGGACTAATTTGTGGTTGTACTTTGTCACTCTAAAGCTGTTAAGCAAGAGTGTGTGTCTTCTTGATCAAAGCTGTGAAGCAAGATCAAGAGTGTGTCTTCTTGATTAAAACTGTGAAGTAAAATCAAGAGTGTGTAATTGAAAAGTATTTTCTTTTCACAAGGGATTGTTGTTTAAAATCACTGGTGTGTGATTGTAAGGGAAGTGAGTGGGTTCTCATATCTAAGAGTGCTTAGGTAGAAATTGCACGGGTAGAGATTAGGTGAGAAAGACTGTAACTTGTAGAAGTGTACGGAGAGTCTTTGAACTAATTCTATTTTAGTGAATTTCCTTCCTGGCTTGGTAGCCCCCATACGTAGGTGAGTTGCACCGAACTGGGTTAACAATTGCTTGTGTTTTTCGCTTTACGATTATGTTTTTGTTTATCCATTGTGTATTACCAGATATTAGTGTCGTGACATTACCTTCAACATCTTATATCTGATACCAGAATTTCAAACTCAATCGTGCCAAGGAACATAACCACATCTTGGAAGATAAGGGTAAGCAAGTTTGTGAAAAGTTCGAGGACAACAAGAAGAGGCTCTGAATAGCCGAAGGACAAAGAGTTTGAGTTGATGGAGCTCTACAAGGAGCTAATTTTGAGCTAGACTTTTGCAATGACAAGTTGGATCAAGCATACTGGGTCATCAAGGACCTTGAGAAGACTGTCGAGAGGTCAAATGCTATGAAGAAAGAAGCAAGGGAAGACTATAAAGCCCAAATCCATGAGCTAAGGACCACTCTCAAGGAGTGTAAGGACCTCCTAGCTAAGGAATAGCTAGAGAGAGAGAAGATTCACCGAAGCTTCTTGCACGAGCAGTTTAACCTTGAACGAGCTTGCGAGCAAATCAAGAACCTGAAGAGGGGGATCTATGACCAAGCCTATGTGTAGTTGCAAAACAACTATAAACATTATGAGGAGTGTTGTCATGAAGCCTAAGATGCCATTGCTAAAAGGGATGAAATCATCCGTAATCTCCAAACCCGTTTATAACGAATGGAGGGACAAATACGCCAACATGAAGGTGGTGACTAACTATGCCCTTCAAGACTTTCCCGACAAGTTGAAGGAGGCTGATTTGATCATGTGCACAGATAATACCCCTAAGAAGGTCTATCATTTCATCAAATTCTACAAGAAGACGATGGTCGAACTCATTACTGACATTGAGGCTCTCTACAAGTCTCAAGGGGTCACTTTCAGGGTTGACATTTAGTTAGTTTATTTGTTTCCACTACTTGTACTTTGAAACTTCCATGTATTGTAACTTGTCTTTCCCTACAGAGGATGAATAAAAGCTTTGTGATTCCCTCTATTGTGTTTTCCTTTATCTTTGATTGTGAAAGTAAATTGTCAAGTAGTTCTTGCAATGAATAAACACGATTAACTTAAAGAGCTTTGCATTAACAAAAAAACATTAAAAAAAAACAAAATTCATGCATCATTTGACTTTTTCAAAACATAAAAACTCATCCATCTACCCTTTTGTTATCAGAACCCTACTCCAAAGTTGACTTTCTGATATAATACGTGAAGACATCAGCAAGAAGTCATGGAACAACTTCAACAAAACCAAGTTGCACTTCAGGAAGAGGTATCCCAGGTACGGTCTCAGATGGGGCAACTGATGGAGACTATACAAGCGGTCGCAAGGGGCCAAGAGATTATGGCAAAGATGCCGCAAGAAATGAATCAGCGAGCTAATGTTGCGAATCCTCCCATTCCTCCGGTAGTTGAAACTCTGATTCCTACCCCTCCTCAAGTTGACCCTCTAGTCCACATAGGTGCACCCGACGGTGTACCATATGTCAACCTACATCCTCCTATCGTTGCAATAGATGATCAACATGATGCTTTCTTCAGCCCGAGGGCTGCCTCTCAATACGATGTTTTCGGTCTGACGCCCAATGAGGTGGAGAAGAAGGTAAGGGATATCGAGGAGAAGCTCAAAGAAATTGATAATACAAACTCATTGGGTCTTGACGGAACAGAAATGTGCCTAGTGCGTGATGTTGTTATTCCATCCAAGTTCAAAGTCCCCGACTTTGAAAAGTATAAGGGAAACAGCGACCATAGGACGCACATCAGGGCATACTGCTGGAAAAAGGTTGCCAATTTCGCAAGGGGCCAAGAGATTATGGCAAAGATGCCACAAGAAATGAATCTGCGAGCTAATGGTGTGAATCCTCCCATTCCTCCGGTAGTTGAAACTATGATTCCTACCCCTCCTCAAGTTGACCCTCTAGTCCATATAGGTGCACCCGACGGTGTACCATATGTCAACCTACATCCTCCTTTCGTTGAAATAGATGATCAACATGATGCTTTCTTCAGCCCGAGGGTTGGCTCTCAATACGATGTTTTTGGTCTGACGACCAATGTGGTGGAGAAGAAGGTAAAGGCTATCGAGGAGAAGCTCAAAGAAAAGGATAATACATACTCATTGGGTCTTGACGCAGCAGAAATGTGCCTAGTGCCTGATGTTGTTATTCCATCCAAGTTCAAAGTCCCCGACTTTGAAAAGTATAAGGGAAACAGCGACCATAGGACTCACATCAGGGCATACTGCTGGAAAAAGGCTGCCAATTTCGCAAGGGGCCAAGAGATTATGGCAAAGATGCCACAAGAAATGAATCAGCGAGCTAATGTTGCGAATCCTCCCATTCCTCTGGTAGTTGAAACTATGATTCCTACCCCTCCTCAAGTTGACCCTCTAGTCCACATAGGTGCACCCGACGGTGTACCATATGTCAACCTACATCCTCCTTTCGTTGAAATAGATGATAAACATGATGCTTTCTTCAGCCCGAGGGTTGGCTCTCAATACGATGTTTTCGGTCTGACGACCAATGTGGTGGAGAAGAAGGTAAAGGATATCGAGTAGAAGCTCAAAGAAATGGATAATACATACTCATTGGGTCTTGACGCAGCAGAAATGTGCCTAGTGCCGGATGTTGTTATTCCATCCAAGTTCAAAGTCCCCGACTTTGAAAAGTATAAGGGAAACAGCGACCATAGGACTCACATCAGGGCATACTGCTAGAAAAAGGCTGCCAATTTCGGTGACGACCGACTCTTAATTCATTTTTTCCAAGATCCCCTCAGTAAGGCATCATTGGATTGGTTTATGCAGCTTGAGGGCATTGATATTCACAGGCGGAGAGAGATGGTTGAGGCATTCCTCAAGCACTATCAGTACAATACTGATATGGCACCTAACCGTACACAGCTACAAAATTTGGCGTAGAGGTATAAGGAAACCTTTAAGGAGTACGCCTAAAGGTGGAGGGAATTAGCTGCTAGGGTACAACCCCTATTACTAGAAAGAGAGCTAATAGACATGTTTATGAGTAACCTACAAGACCCATACCTTGACAAAATGGTGGGGAGCACTTCCTTGGGTTTCTCTAATCTAGTCTTATCCGGAAAAAGGATTGAAAATATGATCAAGATGGGTAAGATCTAAAACTCTGCAAGTGCATCCAGTGCAGCAAAGAAGCCCTTTGTTCCTTGTGTCAAAAAGAGAGAGAAGGTGAGACCAGTGCCACAGCCATCATTCAAACCAGGAATCCAACATATCAACAAGTAGCCACCGTGGCTCCCATTCAACAATAATAACAACCTCTTCTTATTCCCATTCAACAACCGCAACGGCAACATTAATATCAACCACATCAACAACCATAGCAAAATCAACAACGTTATCAGTCGCAACAGCAATGTCAGCAACAACAATATCAACCACAACCACAATAACAAAGGTTAAGGAGACCTGGGAGGAGGTTTGACCCAGTGAAGCTAGCGGAAATATACTCGAATGTACCGCACGCTCGAACATACAACAGAGACGCCATCAAAATTTATTTATTCCAGAAAGAAAGGGAAAATATAGATAAAACTTGGGGGAGAGAGATATGTTGGGTAAGGAAGTCGGTTATGCAAGGGGAAGTTATTAGCACCCCAAACCTCCATGGTACTCCTTGGGAACCGTTTTGATTGTTCTCACTCGAATACGTGTTATATCTAAGATTACTCGCAAAAGGATGGAAAAGGAAAGAGAATAGATAAAGTGCTCGGTGAGGATTAGGGCCCTCATGCCTACGTATCCTCATAGTGCAATGTGGAATTCAGAGCTCCATAGTTCAAAGAACTAGTGGTGGGAGATGAAAAGAAGTGTGATCAAAGTATGGTCTGAACCAAAGGATAATATGATTTGAACTCCAACAAGGATGAAATATGAACCCAAGAGTAAAAATGGTATGAACCAACAAGTAAGGGCCTACAGCAGAGTATCATTGTACTGGAACAACCGAAAAAGAAAGGAATTAAGTGTTTGGTTTCATAGCACAAATAGCTCTTGGTTCACACAGAGGTACAAGAAGGAGCACAAATAAATAGTCTATTTGGCTCAAAGAATATGTATATTACATAAAGTGAATGAAGGTAGAATATGAATGCATCATGGAGATGAATGGAAGCATGCCCTAAGGCAGGAAAAATAAATCAGTATGCTCACGGAGGATTCGAACCCTCATGCCTACATATTCTCATTGTGCAATGGGAAAATCAGAGCAATCATAGTTCAGCCTACTATGGCTGAAACAAAAGGGAACGAGATTGATTTTCCAGGGTTAAATACCCTTCAAGGCTGAAAAAGAGGTTCCAAGGTTTATCACCTTCAAGGTAAGGTATCACTACCAGAGTTTATAACTGATGATGTCAAGGAATTGAATTGCCAAGGTTTAACACCTCACAAGGTGAATAGAATCAAGTGCCCGAGTCTAAGAATCTCAGGGCTGAGAATTGAATTGAATAACCAAGGTTTAACACCTCACAAGGTAAAGAGCAACATATGCCAGAGTCCACGACTCTCAAGGCGAAGACCAAATCAGATAGCCAAGGTTTAACACCTCTCAAGGCAAATAATGTAAGATGTCAGAGTCTACGACTCTCGGGGCGAAGATCAAAATCGAATAACCAAGGTTTAAAACCTCACAAGGCAAAGAAAGTTAGATGCCAGAGTTTATGACTCTCAGGGTGAAGATCAAAATCGAAGAGCCAAGGTTTAACACCTCACAAGGAAAAGAAAGTGCCAAGGTTTAACACCTCACAAGGAAAATAATTGATTAGAAGAGGGTGTACAACCACGAGTTATTGATAGCAAAAGATGCTCCACTATTGGGGTGTCGAAAGATTGATCGATAAATAGGGTAGATTGATAAATAAGATAGCTCACGAAGAATCTTAATTCTCCTGCCTACATATCCATATAGTGCAATAAGGAAATCAGAGCTTTCGTAGTTCAACCTACTACGGCTGAAAACAAGATGATTAAGGAGGAAAAAGAATATGATTGAATGATTGAATGAAAGAATGAAAGAATGTAATAGACTTGATAGTTACTTGATAAGAATCACACTAAAGTCTATGAGTAAAGGTGGATACGATGAGTGTTGGGTCATTCGTCCCATACCCAAAGATATCTAGAATGGGGGTAGGAACTCTCCAGTCCCATTCCTTCTTTACTACTTAAGGCTCGTGACATGTAATTCTCATCTTAACTTTCAAATGGAGAGGGGAGAATCTTTGTTGTTGTTTCTTGTAATGAAGACCTTATCAATCATTCGATTCGAATTGCACTAAAGTCTATGAATATAGGTGAATATGATGAGCACTGGGTCATTCGTCCCATACCCAAAGATATTCAGAATAGGGTAGGAATTCTCCAGTCCCACTCCTTCTCCATTGCTTAAGGCTCGTGTCGTACAACTCGGTTCATGATTGATAAGTTGTTTATGTAGTCCTTGCTTGTTGCATTACTGCTTTGTGAAGGGAGACTTGCCAATCATATGATTCGAATTGTGCTAAAGCTATGAATAAGGGTAAATACGATGAGCACTGGGTCATTTATCCCATAACCAAATATATCAAGAATGGGGGTAGGAATTCACCAATCTCATTCCTTCTCTAATGCTTAAGGCTCGTGCCACACACTTTGAATTACAATCAACAAGCGTTGATGCCTTTGTAGTGCTTGGGAAGTGTAAGACCCCAATTTTGACCCTAAGATCCCTCATGCAATTTCATCATATGCACTAGCATTGGGATCACACATTGGCATCCTCCTTACCCCTCTTTCATTTGGTTTGTTTTGGGAGAGATCACCAAGCACCATGTGATTGTATCATACTTATATATTATCATTTTTCTAACCAAAATACCAAAAATATGTATTAGCATTTGCCTAACCCTTTTGTAGGTAGGGTATGATCCCCATTGATCTATCAAGTTCATATCTAGGGTTTAAGACCCTCATGGCTAAGAGAACAACCAAGTAATGATCCACAATGTCTCTAAGAATCATATATGAGTCCCAATGATCTTTGCATGTTATTTTGATTGAGATTTCTTCAAGAATTTGGAGTTTGTTTGCTTTGGAAGCCGTAGTGTGACTGGGTATCTTGAGTAACTTCTTCAACAAGCTTCCTCATCAATTGATAAACTTTCTCAAGGTACACTTCAAAATTCATCATCTTATGCATATATGATCCACCATGAGCCTAAAAAGTCAAGAGAATTGCAGGTTAACAAGTTGGTTGATGGTGGTTGGCCAAATGAATTCATCTAATCAAAACTAGGTCCCCCCAGACCCTATATCCTACAATTTTCATCATATGAAAATGGTTACAAGAGAAAAGTTACTATAAATGACATTCCAAACAACTTTCATGTTGAGGTATAGAGCTAATTTTTCTTGGAAAGTCATTTTCTATGTTGAAACATTATAGGTCATTTTGTTTAAACCCTAATTTGAAAGTCAACTTCCCAAGGCCATAACCTGCTCAATTTTTATGAGATGAAATATTTCCAAGTTTCACAGTCAAATGCAAGATGTCTACTTCAACTTTTATATTTGTTGCAAAATCTAAATCAACTTTTGTGAGCATGTGATATAAGGATACATTATAGGTCAATTTGGACCAATACCATTGAACAAGTGATTTTCCTCAACTTCAAAAATGCATAACTCTCTCATTATAAATCCAAATGATGTCAAATTGGTAACCATTTTGAATTTCTTTTAAATAGCTACAACTTTTATGAAGACACGTTTCTCATTTGGAGCTCACATAAAAAATTAAGCAAGGTGGAATATTGAAGTATATGACTTGACACTTAGAACAAATTTCAACATGTTGGAATTTCCAAACTTCCACCTCAAAATTCATCATGATCCAAGTTCCAAATGGAAAAATTTTAAACATAAGAGTTGTTCCTCTTGATCTAAGATTTCTAAAGAGTCCTAATTCATTCATTTTGGATTAGGTTTTCTAGGGTTGTGCATGGTGTTAACAGGCCTGCATCAATTGGCAAAATCAAAACCTCAAATGACCATTTCACTTTGGCTTGCCAATCAAGCTTCATTCATACTTCACCACAGTTGAACTTGGACCTTAGTGCATTGTTTCATGGGCATGTACACACCCATGCAAGCATGAACATGACATTGCCAATTTTGGAAGAAATTTCAAGTGTGCAAATAACACTTCAATTTTCTATAAATAGAGACCCTCTGAGCTCATTTGAGAGGATCCTCGTGCACCAACTTTGCTTCCCCTCTTCAAACCCTCACAATTCAAAGGAAAACCTGATAATTTTCACTTCAAAATTGAGTTTGAATCTCACTGTTTGGAGATTCAAAAACTCTAGGATCCAAAGCTTTATACCAATCCTAAGCCACTTCTACAAGCTATTGGAGCAAGACCAAACATGAATTGAAGCAAGAGAGATCAAGTTCTGCATAACATTGAAGGTATTTTCCAGATTTTTTATTCTCTTCGATTCTCACTCAATTCTCATCAATTCTCTTGGATTTTTGGTTGTCTGAAGTCCTACCAATGTAGGCAAGAAGATTGAGTTGCTTTGGGGTCTAATCGAAGCAACTCAGTTGACACACCTCAAAACTCAACTCCTCATATCCAGCAGTGAGGTGGCACGGTTCAGAACCATTGATCCATTTCAAATTGTTTTAATCACGAGCGTTGGTTCTGATTTCCACTTGTGTGGCACGCTGACTAAGTTTCGTCATGGAAGGCGCGTTTGTGTCCACTTGATCTGCCACCTCAATTAATGAGGGAGATCAAGTGGTCCACGTTTTTTTTGTATTTTCTGATTTTCATTTTATTCCTTTGATTTTCATTAATTCATATTAATTTTAATATTGATCCAAAAAATATGAGAGTTTCACCAAAAAAAATTTAATAAAATCAATTTTGAACAAAAATTATTTTTTAGATCATTATTAATATTTTTCATGATTTCATTGATTTTGTGATTATTTTTAATTGTTTAAAAATACTTTTAAGTTTCTTAAAATTCTGAAAGTTTTTCTCCAAGGTCCTTTGACCTTGTTTGACCTATGATAAATCTCATGGCCATTTCTTTGGTGTTTTGATGAGGTTTTAGGAAATTGACCAACCATATTTAATTTAATGAATTATTTTTAGTATATTTAAATTGAATAAATGCCAAATAATTGTGTTGAGCCATTTTGATTGGTTTTGTAAGTTTGACTTGTGTTGTTGGTCCTTGGTCAAGCTTGATTTGACTTTGTTAGATTAAGATCATTGGATTTAGGGGATTGATGAAATGTACATTCCATCTCCCAAAATGAATGAATGATCTTAATTTGGTAAAAGTCCTCCTTTGTCCAATTTGAGGTTGCTCTATCTCCCCTCCCTCTTCATCTCATTCCCCTTCTTTATGCATTCATGTCATGGACCTATGATATCTCTACATCCTAAGGCTAGTTGATTGCAAAATCAACATAAGTATGGATGAGATTAGGCCACCACTTTTGCATATTCTTTTTGTTTGTGGTATGTTTCATGAGCATAGTCCATTATACTATGTCTCTAATATGCATTAACACCAAAACTCTATTGCCCGGCCCCAAATAGTTGTGACTTTTACATAAGTCTAATTATGATTGCTTAACATAACACTAAATTTTGACACAAAAGGCATAGCATTCTAGTTAGTGAGATTGTAAGTCTCCCCTATTTCATCGTATTTTGTGGAAACATGGCCTTGTTTCCTTCCTTTGGAAGGTGTCTTAGTTCAAGGATCCATGCTTGTGATAAGTGGGTTGAGTGTTCTCCAAAAAATGATTTAAAACAAAAGTAAAAGCAATACTAACTTCTAACCTATTAACCACTAACATTTAGTTTCAAGCCTTTATTTTTGATGCACTTTATTTTTTAAGCTTTATTCATTTTCCATTATTCATACCAATCTAATTGTTTATGTTAATGTCATTTTCACTTTGTCCACTTGGACCATATTGTGTGATATATTTTGTTTGTGTACATTGTGATTGCTTGTGTGGTCTTTGACCATTAATTTACATAATAAGAACAAAAAACCCTAAAAAAACATTTTGTGCGGACTGTTGGTTTGATGTGAGACAATTGGACTTAGAATTTAGGCAACACTCCCTATGCAAAGGACTTGGCCAATGCCAACTTTCATGTAACCAAGTGCTTGTAACTTGAAACTTCATCTGATACATCATTGAAGATCCATTTGAGCTCATCTGCAATATGATCATTGTGAAATTGTCATTTTGAACCTGTGACTTATGGCATTGTGGAATTCATCTGCTACATGAGCAAATTTAAAGGAGATCATGCAGTTTCTAAGCTTGGATGTGGCTATCTTTATTTGATGCCTTGCTCTTCAAGTTGATATATTATTCATTATTTGTTGCTTGATTCTAATGTCCAATGGAATTTGGGTTTCTATATGACATTCTTGTCTATTGGATTGCAGCTTATCGGTCAGATCTTTTCAACTCTTAACTTTTAAATTTTTCCTTAGGATTAGTCTCTTCATCTCCTCCCCACTTCTTTAATTTCAAAATCTCTCCCTCCTTTCAAAAATATTATTTGCTTGTGTTTATAGATTTTTGAACTTTGACCACTTTTGCAAACTAGAAACTTTGGCCTTAAGCCATTGTATTTTCAAACTTCTTTTCCTAATCAAACTTGTAAATAGACTTAACCATACTTGACTTAAAATTTTCAAAAGCCAAAAAGAACTAACTCATTCAAACCATTTTAGGCCTTTGTGCCTTTCAAACATAATTTTTGTTAAAAGCAATGTATCCACTTTGAAATTGATACCACGAACTACGAGGTTTTGATCCCTCATTTTTATGTTGGTATGTAGGCACAAGTCTGAAGGTCTTGTCAAACACAAAAATATAATTAATGAATTCTTTTCTCATCCCCCCCCCCCCCCATTCAATTTGTTTGTAAACATCAATTTGAACAAAAATCACATATGCACACAAGAAAGGGTTCCCTAGGAGTACCTAGGACACTTTAAGTGCTAACACCTTCACTCTATGTAACCAACCCCCTTTCCTGTAATCTTTGGCATTTTATTAGTTTTGATTTGAAAACTTCTTATTCTTGGGTTTTGTTCGTACTTTTTCCCTTTTCCTTTGGAAACAATAAAAGCGCGGTGGCGACTCTTGTTATTTGATGTCTAGCTTATCCATTGCTTGATGATCATGAATTTATCGCTACAGAAATTAAGTGGCGACTCTGCTGAGGAGTAGTCTCCAGTGGGGTTAACCTACTTTTTTGTGTGTATATAATTGTATAATTGATGTATGTATATTTGTTTATGTGATATAATCTGCTTGTTATGCTTGGTGATCTCTGAGTGGTGAGATAAGTTCTAACCTGAACTTGAGTGCAATTAAGATAGGAGGATGGTATAGTCATGTTCGACTTGTGTGAAGTAGTCCTTAACAAGTTGGCTTGAGACCCATCTGCTCAGTGGAGACCCTTTTGGATTTGGAAATGTCACACAAGTATTTGTGGTTAGGCAATACTATCTCTAATTTGGGGCCCGAGAAGCTAAGGACCGTAGAACATGTACCCCCTTTAGGCCTATTTAGGACGTAGTGAAAAGACTGTTCAAGTGTAGACTTGATAACAGTTGTTACACGATACTACACTCAGACGAGTTTCTCTTGAGAATATTATGGGTTAATGAGTCAGTCATCCTAACCTGTAATATCTAATAGATGGAATTAAGACTCTGGGAACTTTTTAGAACATGATCTATAGGTTGTTATCCTTAGTTCACTCCCTTGGGATGGTTCTTACCTAGACTCCATGCTCGTGACTTACAACAAACCCTTGATTCTTGGTTGATCCAATCAAGTCTTGTCAATATCAATGGAACTTGGGTGTTGATAAGGTGTAAACCATAATCCACCAAAATGGATGATTGATCTTGACAATGACTTGATTCATCCATTGACCTTTGTTTTCCTTGAGTGTGATCCCTTACTTGTGTTTGTTTCATTCATGCATTCATGCGCATCATAACATTCATCACACGAAAATTTCAAGGAACTGAGGTATTATTTGCAAACATTTTCAGACCATGGATTGTGGACGAAGGAACACTAAGAAGTACAGTTTCAGATGTCCCGACTTGAAAGAGTTAAGGAAGCTAGCATCCTTTGTATTAGATCCCTTGGACTTCAAACAACGTTATGGGAAGCTTATGTCTATCTTGTCTGGTGATGTAGTGGAAGGACTTTTGAGTGTGTTAGTGCAGTTCTATGATCCTCTCTACCGTTGCTTCACTTTTCCTGATTATCAGCTTGTGCCTATGTTGGAGGAGTATGCCCATATCTTGAGGATACCTGTTTCTATAAAAGTGTCGTTTAATGGATTGGAAGAGATTCCCATATCTCATCTTATTGTTGAAGTTCTTCACTTGAAGAAGTATGAGATAGAGGCTCATTGGGTGAAGAAAGGAGGATTATTTGGGTTGCCATCTGATTTCCTCATCAAGGAAGCTACTTCTTTTTCTCAAGCTGGTAGTATGGATGCTTTTGAAGCTATCTTTGTGTTGCTCATCTAAGGATTAGCTTTGTTCCCTAACATTGACGATTTTGTTGATGTTAACGCCATTAGAATTTTCTTGATTGGAAATCCTGTGCCTACTTTGTTGGGTGATATGTACTTCTATTTGCATCTAAGTAATTCTAAGGGTGGTGGAACTATTGTTCGTTGCATTCCTCTTCTATACAAGTGATTTATTTCGCACTTGCCTCAGACACCTGCTTTTGTGGAGAACAAACAATGTCTACGGTGGTCTTAGAGACTTATGTCTCTCACTAATGATGAATTAGTTTGGTATGATCCTTCTTTGTGTAGTTTGAAGATTATTGATTGTTGTCGTGAATTCTCCAATGTGCCTCTCATTGGTACACAAGGAGGAATTAACTAGAACCCTGCTTTGGCTCGTCGTCAACTTGGGTTCCCCTTGAGAGACAAACCTAATAACATGTCGTTAGAAGGTCTTTTCTATCAAGAGGGTAAAGATCCCCAACATTTGAAGCAGAAGATTGTGCATGCTTGGCATAATGTGCATAGGAAAGGAAGATCTGATCTTGGTCCGTGCAATTATGTAGCTTTGGAAGCTTACACTCTTTGGGTGAAGAAGAGAGCTTTAGAATTAAAGATGCCATATCCTTATGAAAGACCTATGTATGTGGTTGTGGTTGAGCCATTAACTCTCCCTAACCAATATGTAGATGAGTTGGAAGACGCACTCGCCAAGATGAAGCGAGAGAAGGATATGTGGGAAGAGCGATTCCATATGTTATACCCCTAAATTTTCCCTCCCCTTTCTCACCTATGTATCCAATCACTTGATCAGAAGATGACTTGCATACATCCATTACTCACCCACATGCATCATTCCTCATGGATTCAAAAGAAACTTGGGCCCATAAAGTTAGGACTCACACAGGTATCAAAGTCCAAAGGCATGGGTTGATCACATCATCAGCATAAGGAATGTGAAACCCTAATGAGGATAGTGAAGGCTGGATTTCAACAAAGGTGTGGCCAATCCTATGGGGTCTTCAAAGCCCTAATTACTCAAGATATGATGATGGGATCCTAGGGGGCCTCTCTGAATCTGGGCTTGGCCATCAAAAACCTAATGCAGGCTCATATATTGGAATATTTGTTGTTGAAGCTTATGGTTTGATTCAAAGGGCTTTCTTGAGGGGTAGGCTTCATAGAAACCCTAATCAAGAAGGAAATGGTCTTGATGGACTTTGTGGCTTGACTTTCCATTTGGAGACATCCAAAACCCTAACTCCATCCACCTTTCACCCACTGACTGGTTGGCACCACCTTGATCTTTGTCTTGACTCAAGTCTCATGGCTTTCATGATTTTCTCCACCCTTCTCATCCTATCTAATCACCTCAAGCACAAAGTCCACTCTTGGTTCACTTTCATCTGGTCATTGGTCTTATTCATCTTAGTCGCAATGCTTGGTTGTTTTGTTCATGGATGGTTTTGCCTCCTTAAAACACTAAAGCCTATTGTATCACAATCCAAGAGGTATTTGTCCTTTGATTCATAGTTAAGCCTTAACCTTGTTTCATTAGGTAATAACCTTATTCATAAACCATTCCATTTACAAGTCATGACCATGTTCATTTCAATTCAAGCACATACCAATACAAAATCCATTGTAAAATGAAAACAACTTGAGAACCATTTAACATCCAAATATCCATATATAAACCATCACATTGATCATTACATGAAAAATTACAAGTCTTGGCAACTTTTGACCAAATGTTGACTTTGGTCAATAGTTGACTTTTTGGTCAACTTTGACCAAAGTCAATCCAAATCCCTAATACCTTAAATTCTCATCCTAAAACCCTAAAATTTCCCATTCTAGTCTAATCTTCCAAAGCCATGACAATATTAGACTTGCACCTTGCACTTGTTTGTTTCAAAATCCATGGTGAGATATGGCAATACACTTCCTGTTTTTTCTTTCATGCACACATGACCTGTAAAACCAAGTTAAAACATGGAACAAGGTTTTAGTAGAAGCATGGAAGAACAAGGCATTGAAACCACAATAGATTAACAACCACAACATGCCATAACCAAACCTGAACTTGCAACCTACAACTGCAGCAAATAAGGCAATCGCAGCTCAACAACTTGAAACCACAGTAGGCTACAGTGAACCATACCTGAACCTGCAGCAGACCACATCCTGACCAAGCCACCACATTGGACATCAACTTGCAGTCCAAACATGAGCAAATACGACCCGTAAGGCATGAGAAACAAGGAACACCAAATCCTGCAGCAAACACGTAGTATTACAGGGACTTGCAGCATCCACAATCTTACCAAATCCATGCCTAACAAGTCATAATTGCAGCCAGATCTAACTATGTAAACTTGCATCAACATGAGTCAAGCTTCCTGTAAAAACCACAACACATACCTACAGCACATTATGGCCATCATGCAATATGCACCCAAATGCCTAAACCTAGCAACAAAAATCACATACCAGGGCAACACAAGATATTCAATGACTACACACCAACTCTGACCAACATCCTTGGTCATCCAACATCAACAAAGCATGAAGGATGTAGCAATCAAAAGACAGTAGATGAGACAAATCACCAAGTCAGAAACATTGGTCAAGAACCCTATAAGGGAAATTCAAAAGCATCATCCTTGCACTAGCCAAACAAAAACCTCACAGACCTTGGATCACACGAAAACCATCACATGTTAGTAGCAATGTTGTTAGGGCTTTGATTGAATTCTTAAAGCTGAACAGGAGAATGAAGGGGACCAGTGTGGAATGCATCTTGGGTACCATGGTTGCATGAGAAATTCCATTTGGGTATTTCCAGCATTTAATGTCACATGAAAACTCCCCATAAAAACCTGCAGTGGACACATTTGACATTGCTACACTTTGGCCTGGAATTAGCAGCATTTCACAGCATCCTACAAGCCAATGTTGCACACAATAACCACCTATAGCTCATGTGCATTTTAACCAACCCAACAATTCACAACATCGACTTATAAGCCTAACCTGCAATGACCAGTTGTGAGCATTCACTTGGCGCTTCCTGCTTCCATAATCTCCCTACTTCAGTGATACCATAACTGTTTGACAGATGAGCAAAACCTGCAACATACATGATATGTCAAACCTTCACATAGCCATCTTGCACAACAAAATCGAATAATCAAACTAACATTTCTATCATCAAAGACCTAGCAATGCAGAAGCAGTTCTACAACAACAAGATCATGAGATTGCCTTGCAACACCATGACTGTACCAACTTGCATCGAGCCAAACCCAAAACCTATTTCAAACTCAAGCTAAACCATGCAGTTCCTGCAACTCAACCATAACACAAGACCTGCAACCAGCTGCAACATAAACCAGCCTTTTACATTAGCATCATGAACAACAAGCTGACAAAACAAGGAAGTTGGTTAAAGATTGCAGTATAATACACAACCATCATTGGTAGTGTAGCAAAGCCATGAGCAGAAATTACGACCAATGGGCTGGTGCAGACAGTGGAAAACCTAGACTTGTAATGGCTTACAAAACACCCTGCAATGTATAGCTAATAAACAACAATGCATTCTCCTATCACATCAATGAAGCTTTGAACCAGAGCACAGGCATAACAGTACCTGTCCATTAGAAGTGCAAAGTTCATAACCAAGCAATTGATCAACCTGCATCCCAACAACATAACATCAACCTATTGCAGCCATAACATAACACTCACAATAGTTCAAGTCATTAACCATTGGCTTTAAAAGAAAACATGCGCAACAGGTCAGGACTCAAGCTATTAGACAAAATCCACTTAAGTTATGACCTATGTTATCCAGTCAACAAAAAAACAAAGCTTGCTCATTCACCAACTAACATAACCATTCCTAACTAACTAAGTCAAGTTTACTTAACTGAGTTTGCAACTAACTCAGTGAGTCAATGTTAACTAACTCCTAACCAAAAGCCATTTGAATCCAAACCTCATTGCAAGCCTACCAAAGTTCCAAACCTCTTATCTATTTAAACAACTTCACTATCATCATTTGAGTCTCTCGAACACTTTGCTTAGAAAATTCACTCTCTCTGCAATCTCTTCCCTCACCCTCACCAAAGTTCTCTCTCTCTCTCTCTCTCTCAAAATCCATTGAAGCTTCAATTTAGCTTGATCTAAACCACCTCACTCTCACTCTGCATCAATCCAGTTCAGAAGAAGAAGAAGGAGACGAAAAGAAGAAGAAGAAGGAAGAATCAAGGTCAGGAAACTTACCGGCGAATTCTCCGATCATCTTCTCCGGTATGTCATTTTTCATTTTGCATCATTTACTTGCTCTGAGCATGCCAAGGTGTAGTATCCATGATAGGAAGTAGAAGCCCCATAGTTGTAGGGATTGGTCTGAGACATACACCATTTAATTTGAGTTTCGAATGTTAGGGTTCCTCTCTGCTTAGGTTCAATTCAACCAAAGTTGTGATTATTTGCCTATTCCAGTCCCATGTTCGTGATTAGCTTGTCACGGCGCATCCAATGGTGGTGGTGGTTATGTATAATCCAACACCGGCAACGGTGACGGACGTCGGTGCGGCGAGCCAAGGTGAACAACAGTGAGGCTGAGCGCGCGCATGGAGGCATTTTGACTCTGTTGACTTGTCTAAGTCAACAGAGGTGAGTTGATTGGGCTTAAGTGGATAAGGCCCATGGATATTACTCTTTACACACCATGATTACTAATACACTACCCAGGGATTTAGGAAAAAATAGAATTGGGCTTGACCAAGCCCGTTAGCATCTTTCACTAGTTTCCCATGCAGTTTCACTTTTCAACCCCCTAGTTGGAATAATTGAGAGTTTAATTGGACTCAGACGTAGCCCACTTCTTTTTCCACCCCCCCCCCCCCCCCCATTTTTTGAATTTTGCTTGTTGTACAAAAATCAGCAACGGGCTTATTTTGTAGCCCATTAGCCAGAATTCAGTTTACACCATCTCTTCCATTTCATACCCCCTGACCCAATTACTTTTTTCTTTTATTTTCTTAATTGATTTCCTTTATAATTTAATTAGGACTTTATTAGTTTAATTAGGTTAATCATGGAAATTAGAAAGTAAATAATGATCATTAGGATATTAGAATTTAATTACGATTTTTGCAATTTAATTACAATTTAATTAGGACTTTCATTAGAATGATGATTAGGCTTAATTAGAAACAATTATGCTTGATTAAATTGAGAATCATGACAATTTCTAACATTAGGTTAAAATCAACATTAGGTTAAGACCAATTTAGACCATAGAATTTGGACATATTTCACTATTGACCATTTTCCCCTTTATGGGCTTATTTTGATATTTTATGTTTAAAATTACATGTTCCCCTTAGGATTAGAATTCAATCATTGTAGGACTTAACATAGAATTTTAATCATGATTTTAATCAATATTTTGGCATGCTCCTTTAGGATTTCTAATCTAACTTAGAATTCTCAATCAATTTCTAATGCATGATACCTTACGATAGTTTCTAACAATTACTAACTTCAATTAGATCTAAAAATTAGTTTCCCTCAGAACTAAAACCAAACCCCCGATTAAATTGATCAAAAGAAATTTTGATTAATTAAATCCTTTGAACTTGTATAATCCCCCAGTCTAATTGAGTGACCAAAATACCCTTGGTCACTTAGTAGGACTTTTCTTTCACGCTGTGGAGCTCAAGGCCTCGAGACAAGATCTTCTTAAGGCATCCTCAGTCATACCAAGCAGCGGATTATTCAAGCACGTCAAATGTGGCATCTTCAACACTTAGAAGTGTGACACGGGCCTTAAGCAGTAGAGAAGGAGTGGGGCTGGAGTATTCCTACCCCCATTCTAAGTATCTTTGGGTATGGGATATATGACCCAGCGCTCAATGTATTCACCTCTATTCATAAACTTTAGCACAATTCTAACCATACAATTAACAAGTCTATCTTCATAAAGCACAATACAACAAAAGCAAGGACGACGTCAACAACTTATCAATCATGAATCAAGTTGTACGATACGAGCCTTAAGTAATGGAGAAGGAGTGGGACTGGAGTATTCCTACCCCCATTCAGAGTATCTTTGGGTATGGGACGTATGACCCAACACTTATCGTATTCGCCTCCATTCATAGACTTTAGTGCAATTCGAATCTAACGACTGATAAGGTCTTCATCATCACAAGAAACAACTACAAAGAATCTTCTCCCTCCAATTGAAAGTTAGTGTGATTTCATCCAGTAACTATCAAGTATATCCATTCATATCACTTCAATCTCAATCATCCATTTCTTCTCGCCTCCTATCAATTTCTTTTCAGCCCTAGTGGGTTGAACTACGAAAGCTCTGATTTCCTTATTACACTATAAGGGTACGTAGGCAGGAGAACCTGGTTTCTTCGCGAGCTATCTTATTTATCAATCTACCTTCTCTATCCCATGGATCACTCTCCATTCACACAACCAATACCATCTCTTCGAGATCAATCATACTTCTCCTTGGACTCCTTGTCTATCCTCTTAGGACGTCTTGAGGACAACCCGTCTCTTCAATCGAGGTTTGTTTGGCTCTCATCCCAAACACTAACTTCACCCTTGTTTGGCTCTCATCCCAAACATCTAACTTCATCCTTATTTGGCTCTCATCCCAAACACTAACTTTATCTTTGTTTGTCTCTCATCCCAAACACTTAATTCAGTCTTTCTTTTCGACTTTACCTTATAATGGTGGTTCGCTAGTCCACGTATTGGTAAATGCCTACCTACCTCTACGATTAAGAGTCTATCCTTCTCTTGGATCCAAAGTACTACCCCGATTTGATCTCGAATTGCCAATCTCCAGCAAGTGATACAATATTCCTTGCATTCCAGTACTACAATCCTCCCTTGTGTGTTTGTCTTGTGAGTCCCCGTTGCTTAGACGAACATCTCTCTTCCTTTATTCTCGTAGTTCCGAACTATGAATGCTCTGACTTTCTCATTTCACAATGAGAATACGTAGGCACGAGGATGCGAATCTTTGGCAAGCATACTTCTAATTATTCCTTCTTTCGCCTTAGGGCACCATTCATATCTTTCACACTTCACTATCTACCTTCGATCATAAATCGTTCACCCAGTGACATACTGTCTCTTTGACATCGAAATACAACTTCTTTGGTATTCCATATACATCCTTTTAGGACGCCTAACGAATAGTCCGCATTTCATGCCTAGAGTTGTTTGGCTCTCATCCCAAACATTTAATTCCTTCTTTTTAGCTAAAACTGAAGGTGAGAGAAACAAGAAAGGGGGGTTTGAATTGTTTTGGAAAATAAGCGCTTTTGCAAAATAAAATCACACAGGATTTTATACTGGTTCGCTTATAACACAAAGCTACTCCAGTCCACCCGGCCAAGGTTATTTCGCCTTCAACAAGGACTTAATCCACTAATCTTGAAAGATTATTACAACCAACGTCTAAGAGAAAGATCTCTTAGTCCTCTCAAGTATACAGACTGCGCAGAGTCACTTGAGGAATAAAAAATCAATTTAGGTAAAGACATAATATGTAATCTAGAATGCTTCTAGGATAAAGCAAATATTACAGAAATTTGAGCAAGTAAGAAGTTTCACGTTATGAGCAAAAGCTCGTGAAAGATTAAGAGAGAGAGTAGCGTATTTCTGTGCGTTCTGGTGTGTCTCTCAAGAAGTTTGCCGTCCTTTATATAGAGGTGAAAGGACCATTGTAGTGATGGCAGATATTTTGTCTTGATGAGAGTTAAATGTCATAATTTCTGTTGTTTCTTGCCAAAACAAGTTTGTCTCCCTGAATAACTTCTTTCCAAATATGGTTTCTTTCCCTTTGAAGTTGTAGTTGCCGTTACTCTTTCTGGATAAGGAAATTCTTCGTCAGAGTCTGAATTACTCTATTAATCTAAGATCTGAGAAATGACATTAGAGCTTCTGATAGTCTTGGTCTTTTAGATCATCAGTGTTGACTTCAGAGGAAGTTGAGAGCTTCTGGTGTTCTGATATGCTGTTGCTCAGAGTCAGAACTTCTGGAGCGTGCTTCTTCTTCAGATGCTTCTGATATTCTGCTATGTTGTTTTGCTCAGAGTCAAAACTTCTAGGGAGCGTTTCCACTTCAGATGCTTCTGATCTTCTGGTACTTTGTATCTGATTTTATTTTGTATCTGATAAAGTGATCAGATTCCTTTGTTCTTGTTCAGAGTCCTGCACACTTAGAAACTTTTCGTTAGAGTGCCAATTTTGGTTTCATCCTTTGTTATCATCAAAATCCTGGAGTCTGTTGTAGAACTATTTTTGTTCTTACAATCTCCCACTTTTTGATGATGACAAAACAAACTTAAATGACAGATGAAACATTCAGATATAAGAGTTTATCAGATCAGATAGAAGTGAGCTCCCCCTGAGATGAGCTAGGGAGTTCAGAAGTTCTTACCAGAGCTTCCAAGCAATGAAGTTTTCTAGATACCTTTCTGCATCTTTCTAAGTCAAAGAGTGTTAGATGGATTTTAATTGAATAGTATGTTTGCAGAGTGCTTGAGGAATTAGACAATTTTTCATCAAAGTTTTTTGATTTCTCCCCCTATTTGTCAGAGTCAAAAAGACTTAAAAAAGTAATAAGCAGGAAGAAAATATATATATATATATATATATATATATATATATATATATATATATATATATCCAGATAAGAGAAAAAACATCAGAGACAATACAAGCAAAGCAAACAAGCAAGAAAAAAAACATCCTAAGTGCCTAAGGGTTGGGAGGAGGAGGCATTCTCTGAAGCAGTTGAGTCAGCAGATTCTGGATGTTGGCGTTGACTGTGTCCTGTTGATCCAATCTTGCTCGGACTTCCTTCTGCTCTTTCTGAAGCTCCTCAAGGGTCTTGAGAACCACAGGGGCAAAAGTAGAGGACTCCCCCTGAGTCAGAGCATTTTGTTCTTCAGCTGCTTTAGCTTTAGCTTCAGCAGCAGCTTTTGCTTCAGCTTCAGCAGCAGCAGCATCAGCTAGAGCTTTGGCTTCAGCTTCCCTTACCCTTTGAAGTTCTTCTTATCTTGCTCTTTCTTCTGCTTCCCTTCTGGCTTCTTCCTCAGCTTCTCTGGCTAAGCGCTCTTGTAGTCTTGCCTCAGCGTCTCTGATAAAGTCGTTTCTGACTTGCTCAGAGATGTTTTTCAGCTTAAAGGCCGCAGAAGTCATCCAGCCAAAGACTATGTTCTAGTGTGTCCTAACAGAGGAAGGATCATCACTGATGCCAGAGTTTGTGGACAGGGACTTAACCTTTTCCACTGATGCTTCTGCAAACAGCATAATTGCCTCTTCTAGGGTTGGCAGGGAGTGGTCAGGTTCAGATGGTAGAGGTGAGGAAGTGGGAGGGCTTAGGTTGAGAGTTGGAGGTTCAGCGAAAGTATTTGGAGGGGTAACGTCAGAGGTGTTGGGGTCAGAGGGTTGGACGTCAGAGGGAATGATGGTTGGTTGTGTAAGACCCCAATTTTGTCCCTAAGATCCCTCATGGCATCATATCATATCATTGCATTGCCTCAAGGATCATTGGACACCTTGCTTCCTTCCCTATGGGTGGGTCATCTTTTTGAGAGTGATTCTTGATCACCAAGCATGTTTGCATTTGTATATCATTGATTTTCTTTTTAATCACTAACCAAAAGTACAAAAGTATGTCATCTAACCTTTGTCTTGCAGATGAAGCATTAACAGGTCAAGGTAATTAAAGGCATTCATTGAGCAATAGATGGTGGTCATTCTTAATATTTGGACCCCACAATCATTCACAAGAGTTCATATGAGTTGTGATGTCACTTTGAAACAAAATCCCAAGTGGTAGAGGCTTGAATTTCACCAGAACACTTCCAAGTCAACTGAAGATCTAGAAAGTCAACTGCAAAGTCAACTGTGGATTTGGAGGTGGGAAGTGATTAGAAATACTTCATTCATGTTCAAACAAGTCTCATTTGACATTTCAAACACTCACATTGAAGAATTTGAAGTCAGGTCAAGAATTTCCAAAAATAGCAAGTGACCTATAATTTGAACTTTCCAAAAATGGAAAGATTTTGGACCAACTTCAACTCAATTTTACATCATCAAGAAGGCTTCAAATGAAATTTTCTTGAACATGAAAGTTGTAGGTATTTCTCTACCATTTCTATAATGTCCAAGATCATGAATTTATAATGTGTGGTTGAGGAGATATGATCAAATCATAGCAAAGTGTGCTTGAAAATTCAAACGAGCATAACTTTTCAACCAAAGCTCCAAAATGAGTGGTTCTTTTGGCATTTTGTTCATCATGACCTCTAGTTTCCAAAACATCCATTACATGGCATGAATTCCATTTGCATGATCATGTTCTGATTCATGAAGTTTTTGAAAGAAATTTCATAAAATCATTTTTAATGATCATATGCATACAAAACCATTTCCAAAGCTTGCATGGGCCTTGTTTAAGTGGTTTTGGGTCAGATTCGTGCACTGTTCACACATGCATTCCATGCATGGAGGTGAAAATATCATTTTGTGCATACACCTTACAATTGATTAATCTTAAGTGCATTTGGCTTAAACAGGTTCTAAACATGATTAGCATGACATATATATTGTTAATCCTAACTGTTTTCAGCATTAACATTCATTTTCAGATCTAGATTCAAAAATCACTCAAATTTTTCTCTCAATTTTTTTTTGCAAATTCTTCACACAAGAGCCATTTCTTTTGATAGATTCATGATTAGGAAGTGTTTCTGAGCAAAATTGGACGTGGAATTGAAGCAAATCGTGCCTGTTTGGTTTATACTCAAAGGTTGAAGCATCCATGGCATTTTCAAAATCTGCTGGATTCGTGTGCAATTGAGCTTCAATCTCTCCTTCAATCATCTATACAAGCATCATAGAGAAGCTTTGGACCACTACAAGCCTTGGATAGCACGATTTCAGCTTGCTGCTCTTCAAGAGGTCAGGATTCGATCTCATTAATTTTTGAATTCATTATGATATTGTTGTAGATCTTGTTGTCCTGATGAATCTAAGCTTTGAATCGTGTGATTTGGTGTTGTTTTGAGTTAGTTATGGATGATTGAATATTTGACATGTTGAAATGATTCTCTTCGATCCGAGTTTGTTTTGATGTTTTTGCAAGTTTTGATTGTTGATCTTGAATCTCCATGACATGACAAATCGTTTGGTGTTATTTTTTTTGATTTCTGGACGTTTTGAGATTTTCTGGAAAATCCAGATGAAGATCATCATGATCTTCATCTTCAACCTTTGAAGTTCATGCAATTTCCAGGTTTAGGTACGGTTTCTTCATGCCTTGCTGCGGTTTAGCTACGAATTTCATGTTTAGCTACGAAAATTCTGGGCGCTTAGGGTTAATTCAATACGGCGTCGTTTCATGTTGAGCGCCAAATTTGAATATGCACTGGCTTCGATTCCCAGCGAGCGAGATTTTTCAAATGCCATGCTACTTTTCACTTTCCCTCCTATTTTCACATGTCATGTCCATTTCCATTTTTAATTTTTTACATCAACTTCAAAAAATCATATAAAATAGAAAAATACATCAATTTCACTCCAATTTTTTGCACAATGCTCCTTATTCTGTCTAGTTTTTTATGAGCATCAAATTGCATGTTGTGCCTGGCTGGAAAAATAATTTGTGCTAGGTTGATTGGATACATATGCATGTGTGACCTTGCCTTGCTTATCTCATCGTGAAATGCTTGTTTCTTATCCAATGAATGTGAAATTTTGCATGATAGTTCTAGACATATTGCTTGACATTTAGGTTTTGGTTTGACATTTTTCTCAATTACCATTTCTGTTTTATGCTTGTGCTAACTTGGTGTGACAATTTGTGTCACACCTTTGAATGTTCAACTTGTACCATGTGATTGCCATACCAATTGATCTCTGATTCCCCTGATTTTTTGTATGTTGATCATGTTATATGTCTTGAATGTGCATGAATTTTTCCAGATTTATTTGAATCATTTCTGTTTTGATTTGAATATTTCATTCATGTTGATCACATATGAGCTTTAAAATTGCCTTGAACTTCACTTGATCATGAAATGCTTTTGGTGATTGATTTTGATGTGAGACTTTTTAGGATATGTCAACATGTGTTTGAAGTTACTTTGTGTTAAATTTCAGCCCCTGTTTCAAATTTTTTCTCCATCTTTGACCCTAGGCTTTGACCTAGTGGTTTGTTGCTTACATTTGAGCTTTGATTTCAGGTTTAAGCATCCAAGTTCCATAGTTGATGATGCCTCATCATGTGATTGTTGATGTTTGCTCTTGATTACTAACATTGTGTGTTTTGTAGGTTGATGCTAATTCACTTGAGTTTGCCTTTTGGCTTACACATTTTGTACATTGGGTCTGTCTGTTGCTTATTGACTGTTGTCTGTTTGTCTGAGCATTGTACTGATTTGTTTAGTGTTTCCATAGGTACCTAAGTTGCTTTAAGTTCTTTTGAACTTTGCTTTGCTTGGTTGCTTAACCACTTAGGTATAATCTCTAATCTTCATGTAGTCTGGAAGACCTACTGTTATTGGTAGGCACCTGTCTGAAGTCCTCCTTAAGAGGCAATGCTTGTGATTGTTTAATTTTGTGCCAAGCATGTAAAGTCCTCTCATGAGGCAATTGGCAGATAAAAGAGATGTGTAATCCATCTCCTGCTACTCAGTGTGTCATTCACCTTGCTCACACCATGTGTTGATGCATGGTGAATAATAACCCAAGATCTTATAGAGTCAATCATTTGTGGAGAAGAGTTCCAACTTTCTGAACTCCCACACTTTCCATTGATCAAAGCTCTCCTTGACCAGGGATAAGAGCTATGAGGCACACCCCTCATCTCCATTTCATCTGCTTCACCCTAACTCTCAATGTTAGGGTTAAGAGCTCAAAGTACCCCATTCCAGTTGGCTGCAAAGCCTAACCTTGCTTGAGCCTAATTGATTGTATATAGTGTGTGCTAATTGACTTGTTTGTTTGATTACTTGATTCATCTGTGCATATTTGCTTATGTGTGCCTTGGTGCATGTATCATCATTACTTGTATATCATTTCATAATCATTGTTCATTACTTTGTGACATTGTGTTTTGTCCATGGAGGAGGCAAGCATAAGTCCATTGATTGGCAGTTGTTTCATATGATATGGTAGGAGACTAGTATAAGTCCATTGATTGGCATCTGGTATCCATGTTTCTCTTTGTTTTAGGAGACTAGTATAAGTCCATTGATTGGCATCTGGTATCCATGTTTGCTTTTTGCTTTAGGAGATTGGTATAAGTCCATTAATTGGCATCCGGTATCCATTTTGTTTTGTGAGATTGGAATAAGTCCATTGATTGGCATCCGGTATCCATTTACTTTATCCATCTTGTTATTTGCTTATTGCATTGTTGCCTATTCCAAAGGAATCACTTGAATCATCTACATATGATCTCAAGAGGTGAACATCTAAGAAGTTTTACTTCCTCACCCTCCCACCTTTTGTTTCTTTAAACCTCCATTTGCATGTTAATCCAAAACAAGAAAACTATTGTGCAAACATTTTCATTTCTTTTCAAATTAGAAACCTAGGCCCTAGGCCTTTGATTTTTCAAATTTCATTTTCATAATACTTCTTTTGAATTGAATTCTAATCATATCTTGACCACTTTTGTGAATAATCCTAATTGGTTAATCTCACTCATTCAATTGTTTTGTGGCTTTGTCCATTCTTGATAAGTTTTCATACATTAGCCATAGGTTTGATTTATCCTAGTTGATTGATGTTAATCTCACATTTTGTCCTTAGTGATTGAATTGTAAGACTTCCTTGCTTATTATAGGGTTAACCCCTCACTGGCAAGTTGAAGCTTTTCTCACATGGTGGACTTGTTGTTTGCATAGGTTGAGTTTTCTCCCATGGATAACGAAAGACCTTAGGGCTTTTGTTTTAAAATCAATTCACCCATACTTTTGGAAATCTTTTAGCCGAACTACGGCGTTTTGATGCTTACCTTCCATGGAAAGGTACGTAGGCAACGGGTTCATCCGTTCAAACACAAAAATAATAACTTGTATATTCTTTTCTCATCCCTTCAATCCATGTTTGCAAAATAAATATTTCATAAACAAATAACATTTCGTACAACAAGTTGTGAAAAGGGCTCCCTAGGAGTACCTAGGACGTTTTGGGTGCCTAACACCTTCCCATTGCGTAATTAACCCCTTACCCAGATCTCTGACCTTTTCATTAGTTTTCTATGTGTAAAACTTCTTAGGCTTTTGTTCGCTTTTTAGCCATTCCTTTTGATAAATAAAAGTGCGGTGGCGACTCGATTCTTTGTATGCTTTGCTTTTGATTTAGTCAATAAATCATAAAGTGACGAATACACCGCTACAGAAAAGTGGCGACTCTGCTGGGGAGTTCTCCTTGGTGGTTTTGCCTACTTTTCACCCTTGTTGTATGATATTGTTTATTTGTTATATGACATATTTTTGTACAATTTGGGATTACTGTATTGATTGTAATGATTGAATTGCTTGGTATACAATTGTTGTTTGCTTGGTGGTTTCTGTGAGATGAGTTCTATGCCCGAACTCGAGTGCACCTTAGGATAGGAGAATGGCATAGTCTCGTCGACTTGTGTGGAGTATTCCTTAGCAAGTTGACTTGCGAGTCCATTCACTTGGTGGAGGTCATGTTGGATTAATAATATCACACAAGTTATTTGTGGTTAGGCATTATTCTTTCAATCATGTGCCTTAGAAGCCAAGGACCTTAGTTTACCAAGCCCATCTTGGCCTATTTTTAGGACGTAGTGCGGAAGTCGTTCAGATGTCAGATCTGATGCAATTGTTACGCGATACTACACTCATAAGAGTCTCTCTTGAGAATATTTTTGGAATACGAGTATTCGTTCCTCCGATAATACTCGAAAGATGGGATGATGACTATGGGAACCTCTGGTAGAACATGTTCTGCAGGTTAAAACCCTAGTACACTCCCTTTGGGTGGTTCTTAACCGAGACTCCATGCTCGTGACTCTCAACAAACCCGTGATTCGTGGTTGAGTCGTTCAGACATCCTTAATATCAATGGAACTTGGGTGTCGATAAGGTGAAAACCATAATCCACCAAAATGGATGATTGATATTAAGGATGATTGAGTCGGTTCATGTATCGTTAATATCAATGGAACTTGGGTGTTGATAAGGTGAAAACCATAATCCACCAAGATGGATGATTGATATTAAGGATACTATGAGCTTTCCCATGACCTTTGTCTGGTGTTTTTTGCTTGATCCTTGAGTGTGATTGTTGCATTCATACATTCATGCATTCATCTGCATTCATGTCATCAGAAAAATCAAAAAAAAATTCAAGGAACTTAAAGGGTTTATTTGCAAAATTTTCAGACATGGAAAGACCAAAAAGGCATACAAAGAAGTACAACTTTCGACAGCCCGATCTGAAAGAGTTAAGGAATCTGACATCTTATGTATTAGATCCCTTGGGTTTCAAAGCTCGTTATGGGAAGCTTCTACCTCTATTGACTACTCAGGTCGATGAAGGGTTGATGAGTACTTTGGCACAGTTCTATGATCCTCTGTATCACTGCTTCTCTTTTCCGGACTTTCAGCTGTTTCCTACGCTTGAGGAGTATGCTCTTCTTGTGGGTATTCCTATTCTGGAGCAGGTGCCGTTCAGTGGCTTAGAGTGTATTCCGACTTCTCGAGAGATCGCAAACTTGTTGCACATAGATGAATCACTTATTGAAGCGCATATGACCACCAAAGGTGGAATTCAGGGTCTTCCTTCTGATTTCCTCATCGCTCAAGCTACCGTTTATGGGAAGGCCATGAGTGAGGATGCCTTTGAGGCTTTATTCGTGCTGCTTATCTATGGTTTGGTATTGTTCCCCAACATCGACAAATTTGTGGATGTGAACGCCATTAGGATCTTTTCTGTTCTTAATCCCGTTCCTACTCTGTTGGGTGATACATATTTCTCTTTGCATCTGAGGAATGCAAAGGGTGGAGGAGCTATTGTGTGTTGCTTGCCTCTGTTGTATAAGTGGTTTATTTCTCACTTACCGCAGACGGTCGCCTTCAAGGAGAACAAGGGATGTCTACGGTGGTCTACGAGACCTATGTCTCTCACTAATGACGATATCTCTTGGTATGATCGCGTGTATGATACAGTTCAGATCATTGATTATTATGGTGAATTCCCTAATGTGCCTCTTCTTGGTACATGTGGTGGGATTAGCTACAACCCTATATTAGCACGTCGTCAGCTTGGGTTCCCCCTAAAGGATAAACCTCATAACATTCTGTTAGAAGGTGTATTCTTTCAGGAGGGTAAAGATCCCCAAGGTCTAAAAGCCAGGATGGTCCGCGCTTGGCGCAAGATTCACAAGAAGGGTAGAAGTAAGTTGGGTCCTAAGAAGTGCATTGCTTTGGAGCCGTATACTTCTTGGGTCAGGTAGAGAGCCTCTGAGTATCTTATGCCATATGATTATCCGAGACCTACACCGTTGGATGTGGCTGGGTCTTCAACCCTCCCTAACCAAGGTGTAGAGGAGTTGAGAGAAGAAAACCTTTCACGTGCCTGGATCCGTGAAAGAGAAGAGTTGCTTCAACAACTTAAGGAAAAGGACGCTCTGATCGAATTCCTCGAGCATCAGGTGATAGACGATCCGAATGATACCTGGACTTCTCTGCTTCCTCAGTCTTCCAAGTTTTGGAAGAGGAAGTATGATCGACTTGCTAAGGAGAAAGCGGATATGGAAGCAGCATATGAGAGAGAGATCAAGAGGCTTTGTGCATCTCGTCTTCCAGCATCCTGAGCTTCTAGGGATCCATAGGATGTTCATTTTCCTTTTCCCTTGTAATATAATCGACAGTGCTGTACTTCTTTGTCCCAAATATATATTTGATGAGATATTTTTCCATATGCTATTAAATGTTTAATATTTCAAAATTCGCAAATAGAACCCTAAAAGTTCCTTGAAATAAAAACAAAGCATATGCACAAGCATTGCATGCATCATTTTGCATAAGCAGGTGTTGTTCTGGTCTTCATGTCTGTGGCCTAACTCTGTGCTCTTCATTTATTTTGAAGACAAGCTGACTCATCGGTACTACACCCGAGCCAATTCTGCAAGAGTGATGGATCAACTTGAACAAGAGAACCGAGAGCTGAAGGAAGAGGTCGCTAGACTGAGTGCCCTGATGGAGCAATTCCTAGCTGCCCAGAATCAACCGTCTCCACTGCCTGCAACTCCTCCCCAGAGGACTGTTATTTCTGAGGTTACTTCGTCAACTGTGCCAGCTGCTAGTGCCCATTTCATGCCGAATGCCATGCCAGCCGGGTTTCCTTTGGGTATGCCTCCAGGTTTTATGCCAGATATTCCAGCTCCTACATTTGCTTCCATGTCGGCATCTAGCCCGGTCCTTGCGATGCCTCCTCCTATCGTGCATACCATTCCTAGGGTAGAAGACACCATCTATCATTCTGAGCCATCTGAGGGCCCAGGTTTTAATGAAAAGATGGAAGCTATGAACGACCAATTCCTTGAACTCCGCAAGGAATTGAAGACCCTCCGAGGGAAGGATTTGTTCGGCAAGTCTGCTGCTGAATTATGCTTGGTTCCCGGTGTTAAGATACCCGTCAAGTTCAAAGTCCCTGACTTTGAGAAGTATAAGGGGAACACCTGTCCGCTCAGTCACCTGGTTATGTATGCCAGGAAAATGTCTACTCAAACAGATAATGATCAGCTGCTGATTCATTATTTTCATGATAGTTTGTCCGGTGCAGCTCTTCGGTGGTATATGAGCCTTGATAGCGCAAACATCCGCTCCTTCAACGATCTTGGCGAAGCCTTCGTCAAGTAGTACAAATATAATGTGGATATGTCTCCTGACCGTGATCAACTCAGAGCTATGTCCCAGAAGGACAAAGAGACATTAAAAGAGTACGCCCAGAGGTGGCGAGAGCTGGCAGCTCAGATTACTCCTCCGCTGGAAGAGAAGGAGATGACCAAGATCTTTCCGAAAACTCTTAGTTCATTTTATTATGAGCGGATGGTCGCTAGTGCTCCCTCTGATTTCACTGAGATGGTGAACATGGGGATGAGATTAGAGGAAGGAGTCCGGGAAGGACGGTTGACTAAGGATGAAGGCTCTTCTAAACGATATGGGGCGTTTAAGAAGAAAGATGGGGAGGCACATGCTGTGCAATCCCATGTTAAACCTAGAAGACCCTCTGGCAAGAGGAAGCCTGTGCGTCAAGCCAGCAACCAGCATCAGGTGGCTCACATAGCACCTGTCTTCAGATACAACAATCAGCATAATCAGCAACAACCTCAGTATCAACAGCAACATCGCTCACAGCAACAGGCTTACCAGCCTCGCAACAATAGTAATCAGGCTAATATGAATTATGATAGGAAGAAGATCACTTTCGATCCTATTCCTATGTCATACACTGAGCTATATCCCTCTTTAATAGAGCCGAAACTGATTACCCCGAGGGATCCTCCGACTGTACCTGCTAACCCGCAGTGGTGGTACAAGCCCGACCAACATTGTGTTTATCATTCCGGTGCTCCAGGTCACAATATAGAGAACTGCTATCCATTGAAGACTAAGGTGCAAGACCTTATGAGATGCGGCATTCTGAGCTTTGAGGACTCAGGCCCCAATGTTACGAAGAACCCATTGCCCGAGCATGGGAAGTCGGTTAACATGGTCCAGGGTTGCCCTGGCAAATATAAAGTCAAATATGTAAGCCATATTCGACAGTCATTGGTTGAATTGCATCGTCTACTGTGTGATTACAGTCATATGGAGCACGACCATGACAAATGCCGTATCTTCTCTGTCAACAGATTGGGTTGTCGCCAAGTGCGCAGAGAGTTGCAAGAGTTGCTAGACGATGGTACTATTGAGATTCTTCAAAACAGAAATGTTGATGAAGACGAACCAGAAGTAAATGTGATTTCTCCTGTGTTCAAAATTCCGGAGCCTGTTGTCATCCGTTATGATGGTAGCAAGCCGAAGGTCTCTCCTTCCTTGGTGATTAAGCCTGCAGGCCGTGTGCCTTATGCTTCAGATAGAGCGATCCCTTTCCGATATAATCCAGTTGCTGTTGAAGATGGGAAAGAAGTGTCGTTGCCTTCAACTTCTGTGGTAAACATTGCTGATGTGAACGGGTTGACCCGTAGTGGTCGTGTATTTTCTACACCCCCGAAGCCTCATATTGTTTCTGATACTGTTGTGCGTCCGGTTGGGACTGCAGTGAATGGTCCGAATCCGGCACCTGTTGCCAAACCCTCCTCTGTACAAAAGACTCCTACTTCTTCTGTTGGCCCGAGTGGCATTGTGAATGAAGACTGTGATGAGATGCTGAGGTTCATCAAGAAGAGTGAGTACAACGTTGTAGACCAGCTTCTACAAACGCCGTCCAAGATCTCCGTGCTATCTTTGCTTCTGAATTCAGAACCCCATAGGGAGGCTCTGCAGAAAGTATTGGACGTGGCTTATGTCGATCACGACGTCACTATTGAACAGTTTGACAATATAGTTGCAAACATTACCGCTTGCAACACTTTGAGTTTCTGTGACGCTGATCTCCCTGAGGAGGGAAGAGACCACAACATGGCTTTACATATTTCCATGAATTGCAAGAACGACGCCATGACCAACGTGCTGGTGGACACTGGGTCATCTTTGAATGTATTGCCGAAGACCACTCTTTCGAGATTGTCATATCAGGGGCCTCCTATGAGGCAGAGTGGTGTTGTTGTGAAAGCTTTCGATGGGTCGCGTAAGACCGTGATTGGGGAAGTTGATCTCCCAATCAAGATTGGACCAAGTGATTTCCAGGTTACCTTTTAGGTTATGGATATCCACCCATCTTATAGCTGTCTCCTTGGTAGACCATGGATTCACGAGCCTGGCGCCGTGACATCCACCCTACTCCAGAAGCTGAAATTCGTCAAGAATAAGAAACTGGTTGTGGTAGGGGGAGAAAAGGCTCTCCTGGTCAGCCACCTGCCTTCTTTCTCATATGTTGATGTTGAGGATGAAGTTGGAACGCCTTTCCAAGCTTTGTCTATAGCTGAGCCGATTGAGAAGAAGTCTCCTTCATTTGCTTCCTATCGTGACGCGAAACTGGGCATCGAATGTGGTGCAGTTGCTGGTTTAGGAAAGATGATTGAGCTTGAAGACAATAAATCCCAGGCTGGCATTGGCTATTTTTCTGGGGCATTCAATGAGAAAGGGCTGTTCAAGAGTGGAGGTTTCATCCATGCTGATCAAGCTGAGGAAGTTGCTGCTATTCTGGAAGAGGATGCAGAGGATTTGAGCAACTTTGTTATCCCTGGCGGGATCTGCCACAATTGGGTTGTTGTGGATGTCCCTACAGTCATTCATAAGTCAGTGTAATTTGTTCACTTTGTTCAAAAACCCTTCTCCCATGCCAAAAGGAGAAGTGATGACATCGTTGGCGTCATATATACAATGATATTTTCATTCAATTAATGCATGTTAAACATTTGTTTTTCCATTTGTTTTCACTTTTTGCTTTTGCATGAAATCGGTGATCACAAAAAACCCGAAAAACAAGAATAAAAGCAATCTTTTCATCTGCATAATTATTTGCTTGTTTAAATTCTAAAGTTTTATTATCCAAAATCATTATGCAGGTTGATTCTAAAACCCATTGAACATAATGATCCAACGCCATCTCCCAATTTTGAATTCCCTGTATTTGAGGCAGAGGAAGATGATATTGAAGGGATTCCTGATGAGATTTCCCGTCTCCTCGAGCACGAGAAGAAGATCATTCAGCCGCATCTCAGGGATCTGGAATCAGTCAACTTGGGGTCTGAAGATTGTGTTCGTATGGTGAAGATTGGGGCACTTCTTGAAGAGTCTGTCAAGAAGGGGTTGATCAGTCTGCTACGAGAATATTCTGATTCTTCGCTTGGTCGTATGAAGACATGCCAGGTCTAGATACAGATATTGTGCAACATTTCCTGCCTTTGAAGCCTGAGAGTGTGCCTATGAAGCAGAAGCCCAGAAGAACTCATCCAGATATGGCAGTGAAGATCAAAGAGGAAGTTCAGAAGCAAATTGATGCGGGGTTTCTGGTGACTTCTACATATCCTCTATGGGTGGCCAATATTGTTCATGTGCCTAAGAAATACGGAAAAGTCCGAATGTGTGTTGATTACAGAGATTTGAATAAAGCTAGTCCAAAAGATGATTTCCCTCTACCACACATTGATATGTTGGTAGACAATACAACTAAATTCAAAGTCTTTTCCTTTATGGACAGATTTTCCGGATATAATCAAATCAAGATGGCACCCGAGGATATGAAGAAGACAACATTCATCACACCTTGGGGAACATTCTGTTATCGAGTGATGCCCTTCGGTTTGAAGAACGCCGGAGCCACGTATCAACGTGCTATGACTACCTTGTTTCATGATATGATGCACAAGGAGATAGAGGTCTATGTTGATGATATGATTGCTAAGTCTCGAACGGAAGTTGAACATGTTGAGCATTTGTTGAAGCTTTTCCAGCATTTGAGGAAGTACAAGCTTCGTTTGAATCCGAACAAATGTACATTTGGAGTCCGTTCCGGCAAGTTGTTGGGTTTTGTTGTCAGCGAGAGAGGTATTGAAGTTGATCCTGCAAAGGTCAAAGCAATACAAGAGATGCCTGCGCCCAAAACTGAGAAGCAAGTCCGAGGTTTTCTTGGCCGCTTGAACTATATTTCCAGATTTATATCCCACATGACTGCCACATGTGCGCCGATATTCAAGCTCCTTCGGAAAGGTCAATCTCATGATTGGATCGAGGATTGCCAGAAAGCTTTCGACAGTATCAAAGAATATATGTCTGAACCTCCGATCTTGTCTCCGCCTATAGAAGGAAGACCTCTGATCATGTATCTGACTGTTCTTGAAGATTCGATGGGTTGTGTACTCGGTCAACAAGACGAATCAGGGAATAAAGAATCTGCTATCTACTACCTCAGTAAGAAGTTCACTGATTGTGAATCTCGATACTCTATGCTTGAGAAGACGTGTTATGCTTTGGCTTGGGCTGCTAAGCGTTTACGCCAGTACATGATAAATCATACAACTTGGTTGATATCCAAAATGGATCCAATCAAGTATATTTTCGAGAAGCCTGCTTTAACTTGGAGGATTGCCCGTTGGCAGATGTTGTTGTCTGAGTATGATATCGAGTATCGAGCTCAGAAAGCTATCAAAGGTAGTATCTTGGCTGAACATTTGGCACATCAGCCAATTGAAGATCATCAGTCTGTTCAGTATGACTTCCCAGACGAGGAGAATTTGTATTTGAAAATGAAAGATTGTGATGAGCCTACACTTGATGAAGGTCCGGAACCTGGTTCCAGATGGACGATGGTGTTTGATGATACTGTAAATCAGTACGGAAATGGTATTTGGGCAGTAATCATTACTCCTCATGGCACACATATTCCTTTTACAGCAAGGCTAACTTTCAAATGCACGAATAATATGGCTGAGTATGAAGCCTGTATTATGGGACTGGAAGAATGTATTGATTTGAGAATCAAGCATCTTGATATCTATGGTGATTCAGCCATGGTTGTCAATCAGATCAAGGGTGAATGAGAGACGAATCAACCTGGTCTCATTCCGTATAGAGATTATGCGAGGAGGATTTCAATGTTCTTTACAGAAGTTGACTTTCATCATATTCCTCGAGAGGATAATCGGATGGCAGATGCGCTTGCTACGCTCGCTTTGATGATTGTGGTGAAGTATTGGAATGAAGTTCCCAATATCACCGTGATGCGCTTGGATAGACCAGCTCACGTATTTGCAGTGGAAGAAGTACATGATGACAAGCCTTGGTATTTTGATATCAAGAATTTCCTCCAGAACCAGGTCTACCCGCCTGGGGCATCTGTGAAAGATAGGAAAACTTTGAGAAGGTTGTCAGGAAATTTCTACCTCAGTGGTGAAGTGATTTATAAGAGAAATTTTGACATGGTTTTGCTCAGATGCGTGGATACACACGAAGCAAACCTGTTGATGACTGAGGTCCATGAGGGTTCATTTGGTACTCATTCCAATGTACATGCCATGGCTAGAAAGATGCTGAGAGCAGGCTACTATTGGCTGACAATGGAGTCTGACTGCTGCAAATATGTGAAGAGATGCCACAAGTGTCAGATTTATGCGGTTAAGATTCATATTCCTCCGACACTTCTGAATGTGATTTCATCACCATGGCCTTTCTCTATGTGGGGAATCGACATGATCGGCATGATTGAACCGAAAGCGTCCAACGGACACAGGTTTATTCTCGTAGCAATTGACTACTTCACCAAATGGGTTAAAGCCGCTTCGTACGCGAATGTGACCAGGCAGGTGGTCGTGAAGTTTATCAAGAATCAGCTTATTTGCCGTTATGGTGTGCCAGATAAGATCATTACTGATAATGGATCTAATCTGAATAATAAGATGATGGAAGAGTTATGCGTTGAGTTCAAGATTGCACACCATAATTCCTCTCCTTACAGACCGAAGATGAATGGGGTTGTTGAAGCTGCTAACAAGAATATCAAGAAGATTATCCAGAAGATGGTTGTTACGTACAAAGATTGGCATTAAATGCTGCCATTTGCTTTGCATGGTTATCGTACATCTGTCCACACTTCAACAGGGGCAACCCCTTTCTCTCTTGTTTACGGCATGGAGGTTGTTCTCCCAGTAGAGGTGGAGATCCCATCAATGAGAGTCTTGATGGGAGCCAAGTTGACTGATGCTGAATGAATTCAGAGAAGCGATTGACTGCCATGTGTCATGTTCAGTTATATCAGCAGAGAATGAAGAAAGCATTCGATAAGAAGGTCAAGCCTCGTGTGTTCCGAGAAGGTGACCTCGTTCTCAAGAAAGTCTTGTCTTTCGCGCCCGATTCCAGGGGCAAGTGGACTCCAAACTATGAGGGTCCATATGTTGTTAAGAGAGCCTTTTCAGGCGGAGCTTTGATGCTTACAACAATGGATGGGGAGGATTTCACTCGTCCTGTGAATTCAGATGCAGTCAAGAAATACTTTGCCTAAAAAAAAGTATATAAAAGAAAAACAGAATAGCTCGTTAAGTTGAAAACCCGAAAGGGCGGCTTAGTAAAAAATGAGCGTCTCGGTGGAAAACCCGAAAGGGTGATCCAGGCAAAAGTTAGAGACATTGAAAAAAAGAGTATTTGCATCCCGCTAGATTGAGTACCTCACCCTGGGGCAATCTAGGCAAAAATTAGGGATTTGGCAAGTAACTGCATCTTGACAAGACTTTCTGTTCCACAACCGTCTGTTCGTCAGAGATTCTCGATTCATCGTCAACTGAAGCTTCGAATACATTGAAATTCAAATTGGTAGAGAAAGGATCATTATGTTCAATGTAGCCCTCTTCCAATATATATCACTGATTTCAAATTTGTACAGATCTATGGAGTCTTGTCATTTGCAGGCTACCATTCCATCAAATCAATTTGAGCTTTTATCCAATTATTTGCACTCTTATTTGTTTCAATTCAACAAATGTTTTGCATGTTTTAATTGATAAAATTTCATTGTTTTAAACAAACAAATAAATCATAATTTGCTTTTTAAACAAAGTGAACATTCACAATGATGAAAAGATACATAAGAATTTCTCAATGCTCTCCCAAGGGTGGCATGATTTCTAACAGGGTAAGACATTTGTTCATATTCCTGGCATGGTTGTATCCTCTTTCTCCAGATTGTTATTGGGGTTGTTCCCTAAGCAGAGTATTTGTTGAGAACTTCACAATCCCCTCCAACAATATTCTCTCCCCAGCATGGGTGCTTTCCTTTTGGAAGATTCGGTAGTTGGTGAATTGATATCCCGGTACTTCGTCTGTTTCCTCAGTACGGTCACCAGCAGAGTTGTTGGCATGATGTACTTCATCTATGCTATCTTTCTCCATCAGAGTGCTTGTTGAGGTTTTCACCTCTTATCCCTTCAGCAGAGCAGTGATTATTTCCTCCTCAGCAGTTGTTGGTTTCCTCTTGGAAGGTTCAGCATTTGGTGGTTGATCATTAGTTCTCCTTCTCATCCTCAGATAATTCCCAAATGGATTTGTGGTACGGTGGATTGTGTCTGTGATGTTTCCCTGCAGAAGTTTCGTGATTTCCCTGCAGTATCCCCAACAGAGTGGGTATCCTCAATAGAGTTGCTTTTGTGGCAGTTTCTGCCTGTTGTAAACTTTTGTTCCCTAGTCGGGTTGGTTGGTGATCTACCATCCATAGATTTGGTTGATTTCCTAATGCTTTTGATCCCCAGTAGAGTGGCTTGTGGTAGAATCTACTTGTGTGATCTATTTTCCCTCAGTGGGTTTATCCCCAATGGAGTGGCTGACAGTATCTCCAGTAGAGTTGCTTGTGCGGCTAGATTCTACTTGTGTGTTCTATTCTCTTCAGCAGTTCTTACTTGTGCAGTGAACTCTTGTTTCCCAGTTGATACTGAGGATCCCCCTGCAGAAATCTCGGGATTTCTCCATTTCCCCAACAGATTTGTTTTTGTGGCAGTTTCTGCCTGTTGTGAACTTCTGTTCCCCAGTTGGGTTGATTGATGATCCATCACTCAGAGATTTTATGATTTCTTTGATATCTCTGATCTTTTGCTTTCCAGCAGATCTTTGCTTTTTAGCAGTTAGACCTCCAACAGATTGGTTTCCAGTTGGACTTTTCCTCTGGAAGTGTAGTACCGGGCGTTTGATTCCTGGACCTGTTTGTGTTAGATATGTTTGTTTTTTCAGCATTCATTAAACATAAATTACGCATATTCATGCATACTTTCAACATTCAGATATTCATGATTGCATTTTTTTGCCATATATCTTTTGTTTGTTGCCTCCTGCTAACGATGATGTAGATCTCTCCAGTAGATCTTCCCAAGCAGATGTCGGGTGTCTAATCTCTCAATATAGAGTCAGCCCCATAAGTAGAAAGTGTCTGTCTTTCCTTCTGCAATTCCCCACTGAGATATATCCTCGTGGATGACGGTTTTTTCCGTTTCCTCCCAACATATATATTGGGGTGGATCTTCCTATTGAGTTATATCCTCATTAGGACGAGTCTTGATTCAGTTTGCCTTTTTGGTTTGATCCTGAATTGGCATTTTTCAACTGTCTCTTGTACTTCCCAGTGGAATAAATGAATGAATTGCCCAGTAACCGGCACTAATTCTTTTTATCCCCAGTGGAGTTTGGGCCTCTACCCAGTATCCGGTAGTTGTAAGTCCTATGATTCTTTTTTTTCTTCTTGGTGGAATTTGTGGTTATATACCTTTTATTCCTCATGAGAGTTGTTGGTTTTCTACCATGTATTCGGTAGTTACAAACCCTACTTTTATCCCCTAGCAGAGGTAACCTTTGTGGTTCATTCTGGTTGATGGTGGATTTTGTGGTCTTCTACCCGGTATCCGGTAGTTGTAAATCCTATGTTGTTGTTGTCTCCCTAGGGGAGTCTGTGCTTTTTTGTGGATAATTGCCGTATGCTAGCAATTTCATCCTCAGCCAGAGTTTTTGGTCTTCTACCCCGTATTCGGTAGTTGTAAATCCTAATTTCTCCCTTTTGCAGAGTTAACCTTGTTATTCATCCTAACCGATGATGGTTACTCTTTGTGGTTATTGAAATTTTGGCGTAGTCAGAATTCAGATGTTCTACTTCAAGTAATGACATCTGATCTAACATTGTAACTAATACAGCAAGACAGTTATTAACCACTGTACTAGTATGCACACGTTCACAGATGTCACGACATCTCATTCTATGTCACCCTAGAATGGATGAACACCTGGTTCTGTGCATCAGGAAGAAAGACTCAACAGAGATCAGTCCTAGCACTCACTTCTGTTGTTTTCTTACACAGTTATCAGCATGATGTCTTACTGTTGATTTTGGACATCATCTGTTACATTGTTCCAGTGTGTTTGTCTTTTACTTGTATTTCCTGAATTAAATGTTGAACACGTTAATCTAATTTTCACTTATTAGATTGCTAACAACTAGGCTATTTGTTAGGTTCATTAATTGTAGGTTAGTAGTTGGTTTCCTGGATTTTAGCTCAGCTGTTGAATCCCTGAAGAATAGCCTGAGAAAAATACTGAAACAGAAAAACCAATCATCCTACACTTTAACACATGTTGTTGGGAATGAATGTCACAACATTCAGTTCGACAGCCAGAACATATGCTGATTCTGCTATGTTCCTGGAAACGGACTGTGCTAAGTTTGCAGTACTGTAAAAGACCAACTAGTCTCTACTTCAGTATCAGCCTGCAGTATCAACTGTCAAAACATCCAGTTTGACAGTTTCACAATGATCCTTCAGCCAGGTCTGTTATCCTTGAAAAGAACAGACTTAAATAAATACTGAACTAAACTTAACCTGCTTATTATTCAGTATACGATGTCACTAATGAATGTTTCAACATTCTGATTGACATTCAAAGAGAAAGCTGACTGGAAAAACCAGCGGAGTTATGACAGTAATAAAAACACATGCAGAAGGAGAACAAACACAGGAAATTGTTAACCCAGTTCAGTCCAACATGACCTACATCTGGGGGCTACCAAGCCAGGAAGAAGATCCACTATTAGCAGTATTAATTCAGAGTTAAACTCCCCCGTTTACAACTCTTCACTTAATCCCAACCCAATGCAATCTATACCTAGGAACTCCTAGATAGAAACCTCCAGTTTCCATTCCTATCACTACAAATACAATGTAATGTTAACACACCTTGAACTTGCTTCACAGCTTCATTCAAGAACAAAATCACTCTTGCCTACAGGCTTTGAGTTACAAATACTCCCAGCTTTGACCACTGAGAAACACATGGTAACCTTCTCACAGATTGGGAGGTTTACCTCACATACACCCCTAAAAATTCATTCTAAGAGGCTTACAAAAACTAGGTTACAATGTGCTACTTATAACCTAATCACCCAACTGGATTTGGGCCTTCAGAAAATCGCAGCAAACTTGTTCTTTGCTGTTACAAATACAGCAGAAAATTTCTGCTACAAACAAGGTCTTCAATCCTAGAATCTCTCCATATATATCTCCTTATTTTGAGCCTATATATGTTCTGATTGAGTCTTTAAGACCTCCACATGGGAGTTAGGATATTCACCAGATATCCTTGCTAATCCCAGAATATATACTGAATTAATTAATTCAGTTTTCTACACATGTGCGATGTCACAGGCATGATGTCGTGACATCGTACATGACATGTTGGTCCAGATGTTGAACTTCTTCAACCCAACATATTAAAACAACAAAGATGATTGCGTTATTTGTTTTACAAAATAAATGCCAATCCTAAGGAATTAACAATCTCCCCCTTTGGCAAATTTTAGCTAAAACAAATAAACAATACACTGGACAAAACATCCCAATTTGGGAATGCTCTTCATCTCTGTCATTGTCTCCACCACCACAAACACCAAAGTTGGTGTACATGAGGAAGTAGAGGTACAAGAATCAGTTGTACCAGAACCCTTCCCCTCAACAGGAGGGCTTCCTGAAGAATATGTAATGCTGAGTACATAGATAATGTAACTCAGATCACAAGACACAACTGTCCTCTTAACTCAGATCACAAGACACAAGTGATATACCCAGTTGGTGGATTTTGTGCCTGACACCAACTTCTGTTTGCTACCACAGTTAGCTTGCTTCTGGTACATTCTCAACCCCAGGACTGTATTTCTCTCCTCCTTTTTAGCTAAACATTTGTAAAGGCACCCCTCACAAAACCAGATCCAGGCGCAGCTTGCCCAAACCTTAACATACCCCATGATTTTGAGGGAATGGAGTGTTTCTCTTGTGAGAAGAAGAGGGCTATCACATCCTTTAAATAGTCCAGCTCGTGCTTAGGAATTAACGGTAGGAATAAATGCTTGGTCAAGATTCATTAATATTTGCTGAGAAACAGTCATAGAATCACCAACAAAATATCAGAATATCTTTGAATACCTTTTATAGCTCTTGACTGTTTTATTCCAAAACAGCAGTTCCAGTGCATGGAGACTATTCCATATATGCAGTCAGACACGTTGCACGCGATGTCTTAACATTCCACGCGGCTTGTTCCTGCATTCTGCCAGTATTCAACATTTCCCAAGACCCCTTTCAAACCTCCAGTAGAAACTTGACATCTGGCACTGCTATAGCCAAATTCCCACACTTCAGCAGATGGTTACTCCCCCTGTACCACACAGCTGTAGCCATCAAGCTTATTCTAATGTATCAGAATTAGACACATCACCTTCATAATTCCTACTGACTTTAAGATTCAGAAGGAATTAGCAGCATTGTCCAAGGCAATGTCATGACATCCGGTCAAACATTCTTCTGCTCACTCAGCCTTGACATACATCACAGCATCCTGATAACTGACAAGGTGCCATACCTAGTTATCTGAGTACACATAGACCACAAGCTTGATGATTACTTGCAGTTTCAAAGACAGAACTCCCCCTGTCATGGACACCCGACTCTCCTCTTGAAACATGGAGGTCACACCTGAGCATATCCAACACCCCAAAGTTAGACCTTCACATACTTCCTGATTCAAAGAGAATCCAGACCACTTGATGAATGGAAAACATAAGACGCATCTTCATGTCTTCAAGAGCACACCCTCTGTTCAACCCTCTTAGCTGAACATATTCACACTCTTTGTCAATCTCTCTTCTAACCAGAATAGAAGACCACTTCACAAGATGTTCTAACATCAGCTGGGACATCCTTCATAACGTGACAAGGAACACCATCTGATAGTCTTCAGATATCACTGAGTCACCGGCTTGATCCAGAAGAACCCAGACATACATTGGGACATATACATTCTCATCCCATTGCAAGAGATAATCTTCCATAGATAGCTCAGAACTCCTACCACAAGCTCCAAGAGATGAATAGAAAACACCTCCTTTTGTCTTCAACTTACTACTTTTCTGCTCAAAAGTAATTTGTCTCAGACTTCCCTCAAGGATAATCAGCTGCCATAAGTTGATTATCTTGATTCTTCGAACTCACTTCTGAGATAGACCAAATGCCACTGGTTGATTACCTCCTTCATGAATCCTCATATGAAAAAGTCAACTGCCATTCTTTGACCTCTCCACGTTTATCAGACCTCTCCCAGAGATATTCTGACCTTCCAAGTGAGACTTGAACTTCAAGCTACATGTTGAACAAAACTTAGATTTTCTAAGACATGAACATGTAACATCCTTTCTATCCAGCAACTCCAAAGAACTGCAACGAGAGCGGCCTTTTTGAAGTATCCAATCCAAAACCCTGTAGACCCTTCTATCTCCTATTGATGTGCCACTTCACCAACTAAGAATCTGATGTTGAACCAAATGTCACAACATTGTGTTTTGACATCTAGCTGTTGAATTCAACTCCTTCTTCTGCCACTTGAAAGAACTTCCTCCCTTCACAGAACAAGAGTTCAATGTTCTCATAGACTTGATTGTGGAACCATGTTTGAGTAAACAACCTCCATCCTGCAGGTTTGCAGTTAAGTCATCCAAGCTCACACCTTGATGAATTCCTGCTTCTTCTCCAAAGACCTCAGACACTCTGATGCATGAGTCTTCAGAAGGACCAGTTAGAAACTGACCCTTCAGCTATACCAAGGATTCCACATCCTAAAGCAGGATTGTTTCCATGATGTCAAGACTGCTGCCACTTGTTCTTGACTCCACAGTGTGCATAAGCTAATGCACTTCCTTACCTAGATCAGAACTAAACTGATCCAAGTAACCACCATCAAGACTATGATGTCTTCTTCTTCTTGTACATACCAAGGCTGAACATGTTTCTTGCCAGGAAACCTTTTCAGAGATCATATGCTTTTGCTGCCACCAAAGAGATAGATCATAAGTCAATGTACTATCCTTCCTGTGATTCTGCACAGGGTCTTGAAGAAGTGATGTTCCAACATCTTTAATAGCATCAGTTATCTTGAGTTCCAAGGATAATCAATTAAACACTTGTACTTGGCACAAGTAGACATTGATCTTAAATCCTTTCCCAATTATCCTTTCAAAAACTTCCACCATAAGAATACTTTGAAAGTATTCTTCTTGTGTCAACATCTTCTGCTTGCAAGCACCTCGACAATTTTGAAAGTCTTCCCAGATTAAATTCACCCTTAGGAATGAGAGAGATGAATTCTTCCTTGCAAATGTGTCACACAACCACCAGAACCCATGTGACACAGGTCAACAGCCAACCAGACCCTAGGCTGACCAAATGTGAGGAGGTTAACCAAAACTCCCCCTCAAATTAACAATCATGGAAACTTCACACCAATATCCATGCATTGTACAGACATGTCTCAACATGACATACACCATCCCTACCAGTGGAACCTAACTCTCTGAGTTATACCTATACATACTCCAATCACACCAATCAGACTTCAGCTGACCATAAGTACTAGTGAAAAACAACACCAGTCAATAGTAGATATGCATTGCCAGAGCATACTACCTCAACCACCCTCTGAATCTTCATATTCTCACTCCTTGAAGGAACTCCCACTTCTGAGCGAGGAGTTTGAATAACAAGATTCATGGTCCTAATCCTCTTAAATGGAATAGTAGTCAGGTTACCCCATTATTGACTTCTATCATCCAGGGGACTTGTCTTCCAGCACAACATAGTACTTCAGGGAACAACTATCTAACCCTGATGAAGTTATATGAATAAGGCAAATAGTAGGCAATTGTACAATGTCACATCTCAACCAGCTCCACTTCTAGAAGACAGATTTCTAAAAGTGACCTTCTTGAGCACACGCAGTTGACCCGACCCTTGTCAACTTAGCACACACAGATGTCTCCTCTTCCAGGTCAGGAGTAGGTTCCAAACAAGTATCCCTATGTTTGACACCTAAAAACATCTGCTCTTCAACCAGTAGCTGCATACTTGTTGAACACCATGTTCTAACATTGCATAGAACATTAGTTCCACTTCCTTGGAACAAACCCTCCTTGAAAGTCTTCAAGGTCTTCATATACACTATCCAAGAGTGTAAAAGAATCAGTGATCAGGTGATTCTTACCATCCTGAAGTGAGAACATCATGATGAGTGGACTTGAGGAGACTCAAGTATCTTTGACATCTTCAGTGGGTTGTGATGAAATCTTGAATACCACATTCTTTCATCCACATGAGGGGAAACTATATCAGAGTTTGAGTTTTGCCAGGTATTATGCAGCGGAAATCATAATACAACTCAACCTATGAACACACACTTTACCAGATCAGCCTCCAAGACCATACCAAGTTTGAATGTGATTCAATACTGGCACAGCTGTCCCTGTCGCATCGCGCGAAAAACCGGCGGGAAAACAAGAACAACAGAGCCGCCACCGTGCGTTATTTATCCCAAAAGAGGGAAAGGAAACGCTCAGAGTAAACCTAGGAAAGAACATGGTCTCGCGACCAAAGAGAATGGGTTCGGGAGTCGGTTATGCGAAGGGAAGGTATTAGCACCCCTACGCATCCGTAGTACTCTACGGGACCCACGCACACTAGAAAGGAAATTGGTTGCTAAACACTGCTCAAATACTCACACACACTGGCTGAAAGAGACAAAAGAGACTGACTGAAACTGACTCGGCAGGACATCGTATCCTGGGCCTACTTAGTCTATCAGGCATAGACATCAGAGTCGAAGTAGTTCGGACTGGGGAAACGACACATGCTCGCTAGGATGTCGCATCCTATGCATACGTATCTTCTCGGACGAGAGAAGAATCAGAGCATTCGTAGCTCGGCTGACACGCACACAAACAAACAAGACACACACAGGCAAACGTGGAGCCCGAATGCCAATCACTGGGCTTACATCAGCATCCGAACCAAAACACACACACACTGGAACCCAAATGCCACTCGATGGACTTATATCAGCTTCCAAGCACACAACAACACAACAGGTTAATAGGGAGTCGGGGACTCGAGCCTATAACTGTCAAACACACACAAACAGACAGACAGCAAATGCTAAGGAGTCACAGACTCGAGCCTAGCAAAGGTCAGACAACACACACAAAAGAAAGAAAAGGCGCCCGGAGAGATCAGCTCAATCTCCTGCCTACATACTTCATCTGGTATGAAGATCAGGGCGATGTAGTTCCCCTACGGAGGGAAAAGGATGAACAAACAAACTAAAAGGGAGACTAGAGCTCGAGCCTAATAGTTGTCACACCCACAAGAAGAGACGCTGAGACGTCGAAAGGAACACAAAAGGTTGAAAGGATAAACTAAAAGGGAGACTAGAGCTCGAGCCTAATAGTTGCCAAACACACACAAAAAAGAAAAAAAGGCGCCCGGAGAGATCAGCTCAATCTCCTGCCTACATACTTCATCTGGTATGAAGATCAGGGCGATGTAGTTCCCCTACGCAGGGATAAAGGACTAGCCTAACCAGATAACAGAGGGAGACACAACTAGGGAGACTACGACTCGAGCCTAGATGTTATCATGCAAATCATCCCTAAGTTAAGGTTTCTAGCTAAATGGCACGAGGGCCAACCTATCCTAAGTATGGCTCACACAGGAAGCAAGCCACACACACTTAACTTGCACAGGAAGCAAGCCAAGCAAAACCTAACTTGCACAGGAAGCAAGTCTAAACTAAACCTAACTTGCACAGGAAGCAAGTCAAACTATCCTATCTTGCACAGGAAGCAAGTCAAACAATCCTATCTTGCACAGGAAGCAAGTCAAACAATCCTACAAGCACAGATAGCACACGCTATACACAAACAAGTGGCTCAAACAAGGGTTAGGTTTTAGTCAAGGGGTCATATCAACCTCGACAAACAAACCTCTGGAACTGGGTGAATGTGCTCTTAACCTTGCCATTGAGGGGCTAAGGTGAAGCAGATGAAAGGATGAAGTGAGGATGAGACCTCACAGCTCTTATCCCTGGCCTGGGAGAGCTCAAGACAAGAATGTGTGGGTTCAGAAAGTGGGAACCCTTCTACACATTTAAAACTGACTCAACTGTACCATTGTACAAGATCCTGGGTTTGTATCTGTAATGCATCAACACAGTGGTGTGAGCAAAGCAGATGACACACTGAATAGTGGGGGATAGATTGCATATCCCTACCTTCCACCAATTGCCTCTTCACTTAGGAGGTCTTTGACTCTATGCAAGGACAAAAGTAAACAGTCACAAACATTGCCTCTTAAGGAGGACTTCAGACAGTTGCCTGGCCAAGTAACAGGCCAGGTCTTCCAGACTACATGAAGTAAAAGAGACATACCTCAATGCAAATTGCTTATACAAGCAAAGCAAAGCAAAAGTTCACAAGGAACTAAAAGCAACTAAAGCACCTGAAACAGTCAAGCAGACGTTAGTATACAACTTCAAACAAAACAAACAGAAACCGACACCAACAGTTAATTGGAGGCACATGGATGTGCAAGGCACAAGGCTTAAGGCATGTGAGCCAAGCCATCTACAAAACAAGGAGGTTAGACAACAATATTCAAGCAAGCTCAGTCAAAAGAATTGGTCTCAATGGCCATTTGATGGTCAACCTGAAATCACAAACTCAAAGGTGAGTAACAGGACCACTAGCGCTAGCCTAGAGTCAAAAGTGAATGAGAAAGTCCAAACAGCAAGGGGTAAGTATCCAAAATCATGTTCAAACAATTAGGAAACAAAACCAATTGGGTTCACATTCATATCAATCATCACCATCATTTCATGAACCATTCAGGTCAAAACATGGCAAACAGAAGCTCATAGAAGTCAACAGCAAGACTTGCATCAAAAGCAATCTAAACATTTTCCAAAAATCATCAAATAAATCATGATCAAACCTAACACATAGAATGGTAAGCATGTCAAATTTCATCCCATTTGGGCAAGTGGAAGGCAGTCAATGAAAATCAGAAAGTCAAAGCCAATTTGAACATGCTCAAAGAAGTCAACCAAACATGCATCAACTTAGAAAAATCATAGGTCAAGAATGGTGTATGATAAATGAATGGGATCAAAACCATGGTAAAGATGAGGATGTCTAGTTATCTCATGCAAAATTTCATGTCCATCCAATAAAGTATGAGAATTTCACAAATGAAATGGGAACATGTGTCACACAAAGTCAACATTTGACTAGGCAGGGAGGAAAAATCTCAAACAAATGGAAAATGCCACAAATAATTCCAAGAAAATTCACATGTGAACTAGACATACAAGAGTAGGCTCATGCAAAAATCAAGTCATTTGGAGGTTAAGAAGCATGGCAATGAAAATCATGAAGTTGGTCATCAATGGTGTGACACAAATTGTCACACCCTAATTCAAAAAATCATAACTATCAAACCACAAATGATAAATTCACAAACTTTATACCAAAATCACCATGAATGTGTCTAGTTTAAGCACAAAAAATTTGGGAGCCATTGGATAAAGCATCATCATTTCACAAATGTTTTGGCAAAGTGTACAATATTTGGTCACATGTCACAAACTCTAAGGCCAACTAAAAATTACTCAACCAAAAAATCTGGAAAAATAATGATAAAAAACTAGAGACTGTGATGATCATTATGCAAAAATTCCCATGAAATTTGGATTTAAAATGAATGATCTATGAATTTTGTAAGATTGGCATGGTAAATGAAATAAAAATTGAGACTAAATGAATTAAAGTGGATTAAATAATAGGCGCTGTGGTAAATGACCAAAACGCCCCCCATGCTGAGTATGAAACCCAGCGTTTCATTAAATTTGCAAAGTCAGCGCCCTTTTTTTAACATATATTTTGTAGAAGGCGTTTAATTAATGAATTGGCATTGCGCCCCAGTGGTAAAACACTTGGTATTTGAAGCAAAGGTCTGGGGTTCGAATCCCCCTCGCCCCAGGCCTTTTGGCATTTATTTACAAACGCTACGCTACAGTAAACATGCACGTCAACATGCACTAGACCCTACCAATTAAACGGCATGCTACAGGAAGCAAATTCCAGGAAATGTTACAGCAAAACGTCCAGCATCCATGTAGTAATGCAATTTTTTTTTTTTTTTTTACCAAAACCGAAAATCCAAAACACTAAGATGCTTATCTAAACATGCTCAAGCATAAATCAAATTCCAATAATCTCAACTCATGCTACAATGGACAAATTATGTAAAAGAGTAAATGAATATCAAATTTGGAAATCAAATTTCTCTCTCAATTCCTAACCGTTTTTCTCGATTCAAAGCTCGGCGTGTTCAGGGTGAAAAGATCTATAAGATGTACATCATGATTTTAGAAAAGGTTGAGGTCGAAAACTCACCTATTTTGTAGAACAGTTGGGATTTAGAGGTTTTTTGATATTGTTGATTCGAAACAGATGAAGCACAGCCCTCCAAATGATGATTGGTGAAGAAAGCTTGGTTCAAAACAACTTGCAATGGCTTAAAATTTGGACTGGTTTTTTGAAAATGCACAAAATGAAGCTTTTTTAGAATGAGATGTTTTTGTGTTTTTTGCTGCAACTAAGGTCTTCTATTGACAGAAAATGATGCTTTGGTCTGCTGTTTGATGTTGCTTTTGGCAAGGCAAAGCTTGGTCTTTTGGAAGTTTTTTTTTTTTTGACAGGTTTTGGAAAAAATGCCAAGAATGAGTATGAATGAATGAAGTTCTGTTGTGTATGGTTGCTTCTAGTCTCCAATTGACAGAAAAAAAATGATATAAAATCTTTTGCTAAGAGATACAAAGCATGGCTCATGGATAGTATGGATAGGTATGGTTGCAAATTGTACTTTTTCTCCAAAATCAAGCAAGCAAGCATGGCCTTTGTTTTGCTGGTTTTTTAGGCTGCAAATGAGGCTTCAAATGACAGCAAATGATGCATAATGCTGCTGTCCTTTTGAGGTACAAGGCATGGTATGAAGTAGCATGGTTTAGCATGATGAAAGTGTCCTTTTTTTGCAAATTCCAAGCAACTAAGCAATGATTCACATGTGCTGCATAATTTGAGCTTGCAAACACACTTAAAATGATATTTATGAGCTGTCCCAATTGGCCAAATGTTGGAAAAATGTTTAAATCAAAAAGTCAACTCTTGGTCAAACTTGCATTTAAATGAGAAAAGTCAAAATATGCCATTTTGATTGGTGAAGTTTTGGCACATGAAATTTATATTTTTGGAAAGAGGGGATCAAATGTGACTTGTAGGAAAAAACCCCACCAAATTGGTCAAACGGTTTGAGAGATATGGCCTTCTGAAGTTCAAGATTTTCTGAAATCGATTCGATCATAACTTGCCAACCACACATGGGAATTGAGAGTTCTAGGACTTTTTGGAAATGGGAGAACAAGATCTTCAACTTTCATGTTGGGCAAAAATTCATTTGAGGCTTGTATCAAAATGTAGGTTTGAGGATCAAGACTTTCCATTTATGGTAAGTTTCAGTTACAGGCCCAGTTTCTACTTTTGGAAATTTTTGATCTGGCTTCAAATTCTTCCATGATGGTGTTTGGCATGATGTATGATGACTATTTGGACATGAATGAGCTCTCACAAACCAAATCCAATCATCAAATCACTGATTAAATGGACAGTTGACCAACAATTGACTTTTAGGGTTTCTGCCTGATTGTGCATTGACTGATGAATTCCAAACCCTGATTCCTTGAGAACTTGACTTCAAATGATGTCCCAAGTTGTATGAACTCTTGATCATTGACCATGGTGCCCAAATTCCACAAGAATGACCACCAACCACTGCTTTGACTGACAGTTGACTTCTTTAGGGTTTTGACTGTCTGTGTGTGAACTGATGACCTCTGAGTCTTCAACCCTTGACCAAAATACTTCAAATAGACCTCCAAGCCATGTGAACTTGTTGGATAAACCCTAAGGCCTTGATTCAATGAGAAATTCCTTTGCTTGCTTGGTTGACTGATCAGGAGATTAGTTTGACCTAATTCTTGATTGGCTTGCACTTGAGGCAAAAGAAACAATGCAAATGCTATGCAATGGATCATGATATGCCATGACCTAATGTGAAAATGTATGCATGATGATAGGTGCAAATTTGAGGTGCTACAGCTGCCCCTATTCAATCAGCTGGGAACCCGAATGGATGATAGCAACGGCTGTCAGACTTTCAGGGTAAACAGGGATTGAATACCAAAGAACCGTAGAATTTGCACAATACAGGGATCCACCAATGGAAACGTCCACTGGGATTTGATATTTATTACTGGGTATTTTTGTTTTGTTTTTTGGTTTTCAAAGGGTATGGCCACATCCAGACATCGCAACGACGATGAATGGGAAAAGAAATCACAACTAGATGCCAACGGACAACTAGGAAAAACTCGACGTTTATCGGGACCAACGGAGAGGTAACCAGACATTAATGAATGACTGGAAGGGATACAACCATACGTCAACGGACGAAATGGGAAAAACTCAACGTTTACCAAGACCAACGGAGAGGTAACCAGACATTAATGAATGACTGGAAGGGATACAACCATACGTCAACGGACGAAATGGGAAAAACTCAACGTTTACCGAGACCAACGGAGAGGTAAATCCACGTGGGGATAGGTACAACTAGACGTCATAGGACGAATAGGAAAAACTCGACGTTTATCGACACCAACGGAGAGGAGGAAACTCTACTGGGGAGAGTGAACACAACCAAATCATCAACGGATGATCGGGAAAAACTCGACGTTTATCGAAACCAACGGAGAGGTAACTCTGCATGGAGAGGGGTACAACTAGACATCATCGGATGTCTAGGAAAAACTCGACGTTTATCGACACCAACGGAGAGGAGAAAACTCTACTGGGGAGAGTGAACACAACCAAATCATCAACGGATGATCGGGAAAAACTCGACGTTTATCGACACCAACGGAGAGGAGAATACTTCTTCGGTCTGAATACCGGAAAATTGGCCTTGTGCCATGAGTACATCGACCTGATCGTCGGAAACTCCTTCGGTCTGAATACCGGAAAATTGGCTTTGTGCCATGAGTACATCGACCTGATCGTCGGAAACTCCTTCGGTCTGAATACCGGAAAATTGGCCTTGTGCCATGAGTACATCGACCTGATCGTCGGAAACTCCTTCGGTCTGAATACCGGGAAATCATAAGTACACATTATCTATAGCCGTCAAAACGTAGATAATACACTCGCATGGAAGATTATCCATAACCGGGTTGTAGGTTGTTAAATGAATAAACGACCGAAAAGAAAGGCATCTGGGTACCAGACTAGGTATGCAAAAGATGACCAATCAAAAGAGGATAAAGTTGCTAACTTGGAGCAAGTATCCAAAAAGAAAGTGAAGACCCAATGGGGGACAATACTGCTTGATCAAAGCAAGTATCCAAAGGGGGCAAGACCATTAATACCACAAAGAGGGGATTACATCTACCGGTTAGTAGGTAGAAAACCACGGAAAAGTAAACAGTCATGCATAGGATGAACACAAAGGGTTAACTCCAACAAGGGGATGAAAGTGGGATTTTACAACTACCAGCTTGTAGGTAGAAAACCACAAAAATAGGACTTACAACTACCGGTTTGTAGATAGAGGCCAACAACAAATTCCGCTGAGGATGAAATGAATGAGTGCCGGTTAGTGAGCGACTATTCATTTATGCCCCAGGGAAACACAAGAGACAGCCAACAAGAAGCCAATTTAGGATCGATCCAGAAAGGCAGACTGAAACAAGACTCATCCTAATGAGGAAAGAACTCAATAGGGAAAACCCATCCCAATGTGTGTTGGGAGGGAACGGAAGCAACCGTCATCCACGAGGACGTATCTCAGTGGGGAAATGGCAGGAAAAGATTGACACTTTCTGCTTAAGGGGTAGACTCTACATGGAGAGATCGGACACACCCATATCTGCTTAAGGAAAAAAGACCCAAGCTGGCAAGATGCCAACAATTGGGGAGTAACATTGCTGGGGATACCCACTCGACCGAGGAATCACTTGTTCGGAAAACACCAACCTCTCAACCATGCTGATGAACCCAATCCTGAAGCCGATCCAATGGCGCGATGCTAAACTCTTTCCAACAACCCAATCTCGGCTGGTCGCCACGGCCTAGGACTAATGGATATGCTTGCAATGTTGATGCATGAGTTTTTTCTTGCTTTACACAATGCCCCATGATTATGGAAATGCTATGCACTAATGATGCGATATGCTATGCTTATCTAAATGATGAATGCATAAACACACGTCTCTTTTAGAGACAACACCGGGGAACTCCAGGAACTGTGCTGGGGATCCTATAACCAGGTCAACTTCCATCCTGCTGGGGAAAGACAAACCTTGCTGGGGAAAAACCATCAACACAACCTCTGCTGGGAAGACAGCTTCAGACTTGGAAAACAGTCACAAATCCGCTGGGGATGCCGATATCAGTCTACTACAGAAACCCGTCCAATCCACTGGTAGGATGAACTCTGCTGGAGAAATAAATGCTACTCCATTAGGGACGACCCAACCAATCCATATGTAAGAGAATCACTGCTGGAGATGTATTTCATGAGACCCGCTCCACTCGGGGAACTTGCTGAGGAAAACCACACCATTCTGCTAAGGAGAACAATCCTTGTGGAGAGAACAACCATAGTGGCAAGAGTAACAACTCTGTTGAGGATGATAACACGTTATATCATACTGGAGATGAATTCCCCAAACCTGCTTGGGATAAGCACTCACAGCCATACCGGAGGTAACAGCATCACAAAACCAATTGTTGGGGAACACACCTACAGTCTACTGATAAACTCCCCTAGGGGACTCCCGGGGAAAATAGCTGCCAGGCGCTCAGCGGGGATTCTCAACTGGGGAAATTTGCAAGTATAAGCCTGCTGGGGATAAACAATCCTCAGACCTGCTGGGGAGATACAGCTTGTTTGACAGGGATGTCGGTCGACTCGTTGAACACTGGTATCCATCATCCACCCATAGTGTTGACTTTCCACTTTTAAGAACTCCCAGACTCTTCTGGACTTTTCTGCTCCATCATCTTGTATTCCCAACTCGTCCGTACTTCACGGAGGTTGAACTCTTGGGATTCATACATACTTTCCAATCATCAGACTTTGAAGAGTCTTCTTGATTAACTTTCCAGGATCGTCGTCGTAATCTTTCACTGTCTTTTCACCGTTCAACTATCCCTTGCCCCTGATTTGGCTCTGCCGGGATTGTTAGATAAAAGAACGTGCCCCAGGTATGCCCCATGATAAGGCTCAAACATCACTATACTGGGGATGCCCCACGATAGGGCTAATAGGGACTTGGAGGGAGAATCTGTACTGCCGGGAACGTGAAGATGAACAACTTCAAACAACACTGCATCGGGCAACTTCACTGAGGAGAGACCATACGAGGTTCTGCAGGACAAAGATACAGTCATGCTCGAGATACGAACAATTGTCTTACCTGTTGGTAATCATACCACCCCCGGGAGAGCACTGTGGGTCTCCTAAGTATTCTTTCCATCATTGTGAAGGTTCACTTTGTTTAAGAACAATTTTTTTTGAAAAATTTGTTTATTTTGAAAACAATGATACTTTATCAATTAAAACATGCAAAACGTTTGTTGAGTTGAAACAAATAAGAATGCAAATAATTGGATAAAAGCTCAAATTGATGTGATGGAATGGTAGTCTGCAAAGGGCGAGACTCCATGGATCTGTACAAGTTTGAAATTGGCGATATATATTGGAGAGGGCTACATTGAACATAATGACCTTTCCTCTACCATTCTGAATTTGCGATGTATTCAAAGCTTTAGTCGACGACGAGTCGAGAATCCCTGACGGATGACAGATATAGAGCACAGTCTTGTCAAGATGCAGTTACTTGCCAAATCCCTAATTTTTGCCTAGATTGCCCCAGTGTGAGGTGATCAATCTAGCGGGATGCAAATTCTTTTTTTTTTTCCAATGTCTCTAACTTTTGCCTGGATCGCCCTTTCGGGTTTTCAATCCACCGAGACGCTCCTTTTTGACTAAGTCGCCCTTTGGGGGTGTTTGACTTATCGAGCTTTTGCTTTTTTTTTTGTTTTAGGCGAAGTATTTCTTGACTGCATCGGAATTCACAGGACGAGTGAACTTTTCCATCCATTGTTGTGAGTGTCAAAACATTGCTTGAAGAGGCTCTTTTGACAACATATGGACATTCATAGCTTGGGGTTCACTTGCCCCTGGAATCGGGTACGAAAGACAAGACTTTTTTGAGCACAAGGTTCCTTGGAACACACGAGGTTTGACCTTCTTAACGCGTGCTTTCTTCACTCTCTGCTGATATAACTTGACCACGACACATGGCAGTTGATCTAATTCAGCATCAGCCAACTTGGGACTTTGAGGGTGCTATTTCTCTTTTGTTTTTTTTTTCTTTCTTTTTCTTTCTTTTGATTTCTTTTGATTTTGATTGATTTCTTTTTTTTTGACTTTGCACCCTCCTCTTTCTTTTTCTCTTTTTTTTTGATAATGCCCCAGTTGGCTGTTCTGCTGATTCTCGAGAGGCAGCTGAGTGATCTTCTTTTCTTGCTCAAGAAGTCGGGAAATCTCGTCAGGAATCCCTTCAACATCATCTTCGTCCACTTCGAATACAGGGAATTCAAACTTGGGAGATGACGTCCGATCATTATGTTCAATGGGTTTGAGAAACAACCTGCATAAAGATTTTGATATGAAAAGCTCTTTGAAAATCAAACAAGACAATCGTTATGCAGATGAAAAGATTGCTTTTATTCCTGTTTTTAAAGGTTTTTTTGTGATCACCAATTTCATGCAAAAAGCGAAAAGGGAAAACAAATGGAAAAACAAATGTTTAACATGAATTATTTGAATGAAAATATCATTGCACAAAATGTTGCCAACAATGTCATCACTTCTCCTTTTGGCATGGGAGAAGGGTTTTTAAACAAAGTGTTTATTACAAAGACTTATGAACAACTGTAGGAAAGCCCACAGTGACCCAATTGTGGCAGACACCACCAGGAATGGTGAAATTGTTCAAGTCCTCTGCGTCCTCTTCCAAGATAGCAGCATCCTCTTCTTCAGGTTGATCGTCATGGACGAATCCTCCACTCTTGAACAAATCTTGCTCATTAAGTGCCCCAGAACAGTAGCCAATGCCAGCCCGGGATCGGTTAACCAGGAATAAGTCCATCAACGGTACAAAGTCTGGCAAATATCTCTCCGAGTTCACAATTCTCTTGCCCCGGATGATCCATCAATCTGGCAGAGATGGCTCTGGTATAATACCGGCAAAGTGCGTCTCAAAATAAATGAAGATCGCAGGGTCAGACCACAGGACGGGAGACCGGAACAGAACCTGCTGATGCAAATGATGCATGAGGTGTTTATGCATATGCTTGTTTTTATTTCAAAGGAACTCGAGGGTTTTATTTGCAAACTTTGAAATATTTAGCATTTTGATCATATATGAGAATATCTCCTCAGATATATCAGGTGAAAAAATTTTCCCGGTTTTTTCACGTTTTGAAATTTTTTGCAAATAAACTCCTTTGAGTTCCTTGAAAATTTTCTTTTTGATTTTTTTTTCTGATTTTTTTCATTGCGTTTCTTTTGAAAAATAAATATGCTATGATGCACATGATGCAGACACGGCTGGCTGTTTGTGCAATCTCTGATCACTAGGTCGAAGCTTCAGTCAAAATCAGAACATAAATCCAACTTATGGTCAAACTGATCACACTGTTGTCTGAACTAGAGTCACCAACAGAACCAAGTCACCAACAGAACCGAGTCACCAACGGTACCTGTAATGAATAACCCTTCCCCACTCACGGGTGTAGTCTAGGCCAGGGTAAGGCTGAGAGAAACGCAGCATAAATAACCTTTCGCAGAATACTGTCATATACACACCCGAAGTATGTAACGACAGCATCCCACCAGGGTCTGAACTGCTCGTGATATCAATGTTCCGCTAAGTGGCGCCATACCACCCGCTTCCCATGAATCACTCTATTCCTAGGTATCCTAGATTTTCACTCATGGTCTGGGTATTGGACCTTTTACCTCAACTGACTCTTCCCCCCCACACAGAGAGAAACAAACAACCAGCCAGGTGAACAGATGAATAAATGCAAACATTAATGCAAACATAAATGCAAACAATAGACAATGAATGCAAACAGTAAATAATGAATGCAATAAATAAACACAGCACAAAGCAACCAAAACCCTAACCTAGAGAGCGCTAGGAGAGACTCGCTCAGGGAAGATGGACCAGCATAGGTCAACTTCTCTATCCCCAGCAGAGTCGCCAGCTGTCGCATCGCGCGAAAAACCGGCGGGAAAACAAGAACAACAGAGCCGCCACCGTGCGTTATTTATCCCAAAAGAGGGAAAGGAAACGCTCAGAGTAAACCTAGGAAAGAACATGGTCTCACGACCAAAGAGAATGGGTTCGGGAGTCGGTTATGCGAAGGGAAGGTATTAGCACCCCTACGCATCCGTAGTACTCTACGGGATCCACGCACACTAGAAAGGAAATTGGTTGCTAAACACTGCTCAAATACTCACACACACTGGCTGAAAGAGACAAAAGAGACTGACTGAAACTGACTCGGCAGGACATCGTATCCTGGGCCTACTTAGTCTATCAGGCATAGACATCAGAGTCGAAGTAGTTCGGACTGGGGAAACGACACATGCTCGCTAGGATGTCGCATCCTATGCATACGTATCTTCTCGGACGAGAGAAGAATCAGAGCATTCGTAGCTCGGCTGACACGCACACAAACAAACAAGACACACACAGGCAAACGTGGAGCCCGAATGCCAATCACTGGGCTTACATCAGCATCCGAACCAAAACACACACACACTGGAACCCAAATGCCACTCGATGGACTTACATCAGCTTCCAAGCACACAACAACACAACAGGTTAATAGGGAGTCGGGGACTCGAGCCTATAACTGTCAAACACACACAAACAGACAGACAGCAAATGCTAAGGAGTCACAGACTCGAGCCTAGCAAAGGTCAGACAACACACACAAAAGAAAGAAAAGGCGCCCGGAGAGATCAGCTCAATCTCCTGCCTACATACTTCATCTGGTATGAAGATCAGGGCGATGTAGTTCCCCTACGGAGGGAAAAGGATGAACAAACAAACTAAAAGGGAGACTAGAGCTCGAGCCTAATAGTTGTCACACCCACAAGAAGAGACGCTGAGACGTCGAAAGGAACACAAAAGGTTGAAAGGATAAACTAAAAGGGAGACTAGAGCTCGAGCCTAATAGTTGCCAAACACACACAAAAAAAGAAAAAAAGGCGCCCGGAGAGATCAGCTCAATCTCCTGCCTACATACTTCATCTGGTATGAAGATCAGGGCGTTGTAGTTCCCCTACGCAGGGATAAAGGACTAGCCTAACCAGATAACAGAGGGAGACACAACTAGGGAGACTACGACTCGAGCCTAGATGTTATCATGCAAATCATCCCTAAGTTAAGGTTTCTAGCTAAATGGCACGAGGGCCAACCTATCCTAAGTATGGCTCACACAGGAAGCAAGCCACACACACTTAACTTGCACAGGAAGCAAGCCAAGCAAAACCTAACTTGCACAGGAAGCAAGTCTAAACTAAACCTAACTTGCACAGGAAGCAAGTCAAACTATCCTATCTTGCACAGGAAGCAAGTCAAACAATCCTATCTTGCACAGGAAGCAAGTCAAACAATCCTACAAGCACAGATAGCACACGCTATACACAAACAAGTGGCTCAAACAAGGGTTAGGTTTTAGTCAAGGGGTCATATCAACCTCGACAAACAAACCTCTGGAACTGGGTGAATGTGCTCTTAACCTTGCCATTGAGGGGCTAAGGTGAAGCAGATGAAAGGATGAAGTGAGGATGAGACCTCACAGCTCTTATCCCTGGCCTGGGAGAGCTCAAGACAAGAATGTGTGGGTTCAGAAAGTGGGAACCCTTCTACACATTTAAAACTGACTCAACTGTACCATTGTACAAGATCTTGGGTTTGTATCTGTAATGCATCAACACAGTGGTGTGAGCAAAGCAGATGACACACTGAATAGTGGGGGATAGATTGCATATCCCTACCTTCCACCAATTGCCTCTTCACTTAGGAGGTCTTTGACTCTATGCAAGGACAAAAGTAAACAGTCACAAACATTGCCTCTTAAGGAGGACTTCAGACAGTTGCCTGGCCAAGTAACAGGCCAGGTCTTCCAGACTACATGAAGTAAAAGAGACATACCTCAATGCAAATTGCTTATACAAGCAAAGCAAAGCAAAAGTTCACAAGGAACTAAAAGCAACTAAAGCACCTGAAACAGTCAAGCAGACGTTAGTATACAACTTCAAACAAAACAAACAGAAACCGACACCAACAGTTAATTGGAGGCACATGGATGTGCAAGGCACAAGGCTTAAGGCATGTGAGCCAAGCCATCTACAAAACAAGGAGGTTAGACAACAATATTCAAGCAAGCTCAGTCAAAAGAATTGGTCTCAATGGCCATTTGATGGTCAACCTGAAATCACAAACTCAAAGGTGAGTAACAGGACCACTAGGGCTAGCCTAGAGTCAAAAGTGAATGAGAAAGTCCAAACAGCAAGGGGTAAGTATCCAAAATCATGTTCAAACAATTAGGAAACAAAACCAATTGGGTTCACATTCATATCAATCATCACCATCATTTCATGAACCATTCAGGTCAAAACATGGCAAACAGAAGCTCATAGAAGTCAACAGCAAGACTTGCATCAAAAGCAATCTAAACATTTTCCAAAAATCATCAAATAAATCATGATCAAACCTAACACATAGCATGGTAAGCATGTCAAATTTCATCCCATTTGGGCAAGTGGAAGGCAGTCAATGAAAATCAGAAAGTCAAAGCCAATTTGAACATGCTCAAAGAAGTCAACCAAACATGCATCAACTTAGAAAAATCATAGGTCAAGAATGGTGTATGATAAATGAATGGGATCAAAACCATGGTAAAGATGAGGATGTCTAGTTATCTCATGCAAAATTTCATGTCCATCCAATAAAGTATGAGAATTTCACAAATGAAATGGGAACATGTGTCACACAAAGTCAACATTTGACTAGGCAGGGAGGAAAAATCTCAAACAAATGGAAAATGCCACAAATAATTCCAAGAAAATTCACATGTGAACTAGACATACAAGAGTAGGCTCATGCAAAAAATCAAGTCATTTGGAGGTCAAGAAGCATGGCAATGAAAATCATGAAGTTGGTCATCAATGGTGTGACACAAATTGTCACACCCTAATTCAAAAAATCATAACTATCAAACCACAAATGATAAATTCACAAACTTTATACCAAAATCACCATGAATGTGTCTAGTTTAAGCACAAAAAATTTGGGAGCCATTGGATAAAGCATCATCATTTCACAAATGTTTTGGCAAAGTGTACAATATTTGGTCACATGTCACAAACTCTAAGGCCAACTAAAAATTACTCAACCAAAAAATCTGGAAAAATAATGATAAAAAACTAGAGATTGTGATGATCATTATGCAAAAATTCCCATGAAATTTGGATTTAAAATGAATGATCTATGAATTTTGTAAGATTGGCATGGTAAATGAAATAAAAATTGAGACTAAATGAATTAAAGTGGATTAAATAATAGGCGCTGTGGTAAATGACCAAAACGCCCCCCATGCTGAGTATGAAACCCAGCGTTTCATTAAATTTGCAAAGTCAGCGCCCTTTTTTTAACATATATTTTGTAGAAGGCGTTTAATTAATGAATTGGCATTGCGCCCCAGTGGTAAAACACTTGGTATTTGAAGCAAAGGTCTGGGGTTCGAATCCCCCTCGCCCCAGGCCTTTTGGCATTTATTTACAAACGCTACGCTACAGTAAACATGCACGTCAACATGCACTAGACCCTACCAATTAAACGGCATGCTACAGGAAGCAAATTCCAGGAAATGTTACAGCAAAACGTCCAGCATCCATGTAGTAATGCAATTTTTTTTTTTTTTTTTTACCAAAACCGAAAATCCAAAACACTAAGATGCTTATCTAAACATGCTCAAGCATAAATCAAATTCCAATAATCTCAACTCATGCTACAATGGACAAATTATGTAAAAGAGTAAATGAATATCAAATTTGGAAATCAAATTTCTCTCTCAATTCCTAACCGTTTTTCTCGATTCAAAGCTCGGCGTGTTCAGGGTGAAAAGATCTATAAGATGTACATCATGATTTTAGAAAAGGTTGAGGTCGAAAACTCACCTATTTTGTAGAACAGTTGGGATTTAGAGGTTTTTTGATATTGTTGATTCGAAACAGATGAAGCACAGCCCTCCAAATGATGATTGGTGAAGAAAGCTTGGTTCAAAACAACTTGCAATGGCTTAAAATTTGGACTGGTTTTTTGAAAATGCACAAAATGAAGCTTTTTTAGAATGAGATGTTTTTGTGTTTTTTGCTGCAACTAAGGTCTTCTATTGACAGAAAATGATGCTTTGGTCTGCTGTTTGATGTTGCTTTTGGCAAGGCAAAGCTTGGTCTTTTGGAAGTTTTTTTTTTTTTGACAGGTTTTGGAAAAAATGCCAAGAATGAGTATGAATGAATGAAGTTCTGTTGTGTATGGTTGCTTCTAGTCTCCAATTGACAGAAAAAAAATGATATAAAATCTTTTGCTAAGAGATACAAAGCATGGCTCATGGATAGTATGGATAGGTATGGTTGCAAATTGTACTTTTTCTCCAAAATCAAGCAAGCAAGCATGGCCTTTGTTTTGCTGGTTTTTTAGGCTGCAAATGAGGCTTCAAATGACAGCAAATGATGCATAATGCTGCTGTCCTTTTGAGGTACAAGGCATGGTATGAAGTAGCATGGTTTAGCATGATGAAAGTGTCCTTTTTTTGCAAATTCCAAGCAACTAAGCAATGATTCACATGTGCTGCATAATTTGAGCTTGCAAACACACTTAAAATGATATTTATGAGCTGTCCCAATTGGCCAAATGTTGGAAAAATGTTTAAATCAAAAAGTCAACTCTTGGTCAAACTTGCATTTAAATGAGAAAAGTCAAAATATGCCATTTTGATTGGTGAAGTTTTGGCACATGAAATTTATATTTTTGGAAAGAGGGGATCAAATGTGACTTGTAGGAAAAACCCCACCAAAATTGGTCAAACGGTTTGAGAGATATGGCCTTCTGAAGTTCAAGATTTTCTGAAATCGATTCGATCATAACTTGCCAACCACACATGGGAATTGAGAGTTCTAGGACTTTTTGGAAATGGGAGAACAAGATCTTCAACTTTCATGTTGGGCAAAAATTCATTTGAGGCTTGTATCAAAATGTAGGTTTGAGGATCAAGACTTTCCATTTATGGTAAGTTTCAGTTACAGGCCCAGTTTCTACTTTTGGAAATTTTTGATCTGGCTTCAAATTCTTCCATGATGGTGTTTGGCATGATGTATGATGACTATTTGGACATGAATGAGCTCTCACAAACCAAATCCAATCATCAAATCACTGATTAAATGGACAGTTGACCAACAGTTGACTTTTAGGGTTTCTGCCTGATTGTGCATTGACTGATGAATTCCAAACCCTGATTCCTTGAGAACTTGACTTCAAATGATGTCCCAAGTTGTATGAACTCTTGATCATTGACCATGGTGCCCAAATTCCACAAGAATGACCACCAACCACTGCTTTGACTGACAGTTGACTTCTTTAGGGTTTTGACTGTCTGTGTGTGAACTGATGACCTCTGAGTCTTCAACCCTTGACCAAAATACTTCAAATAGACCTCCAAGCCATGTGAACTTGTTGGATAAACCCTAAGGCCTTGATTCAATGAGAAATTCCTTTGCTTGCTTGGTTGACTGATCAGGAGATTAGTTTGACCTAATTCTTGATTGGCTTGCACTTGAGGCAAAAGAAACAATGCAAATGCTATGCAATGGATCATGATATGCCATGACCTAATGTGAAAATGTATGCATGATGATAGGTGCAAATTTGAGGTGCTACTGTCCCACCCAAAGGCCAATTGCCAACCTCCAGATACAGGTACACATCATTCCTGTCATGAACAGTCCATCCACCTACTTCAAGGGACCATTCAGGGAAATTACAGAACCTTCCACAGGTTCCAACATAACTTCTTGCAAGATACCAGAAAGTATCACCCATGGATCTCATCCAGAAGCAGAACAGGATGCCTGCTCTGATACCAATTGAAATTCTGGCGTAGTCAGAATTCAGATGTTCTACTTCAAGTAATGACATCTGATCTAACATTGTAACTAATACAGCAAGACAATTATTAACCACTGTACTAGTATGCACACGTTCACAGATGTCACAACATCTCATTCTATGTCACCCTAGAATGGATGAACACCTGGTTCTGTGCATCAGGAAGAAAGACTCAACAGAGATCAATCCTAGCACTCACTTCTGTTTTTTTTCTTACACAGTTATCAGCATGATGTCTTACTGTTGATTTTGGACATCATCTGTTACATTGTTCCAGTGTGTTTGTCTTTTACTTGTATTTCCTGAATTAAAGGTTGAACACGTTAATCTAATTTCCACTTATTAGATTGCTAACAACTAGGCTATTTGTTAGGTTCGTTAATTGTAGGTTAGTAGTTGGTTTCCTGGATTTTAGCTCAGCTGTTGAATCCCTGAAGAATAGCCTGAGAAAAATACTGAAACAGAAAAACCAATCATCCTACACTTTAGCACATGCTGTTGGGAATGAATGTCACAACATTCAGTTCGACAGCCAGAACGTATGTTGATTCTGCTATGTTCCTGGAAACGGACTGTGCTAAGTTTGCAGTACTGTAAAAGACCAACAAGTCTCTACTTCAGTATCAGCCTGCAGTATCAACTATCAAAACATCCAGTTTGACAGTTTCACAATGATCCTTCAGCCAGGTCTGTTATCCTTGAAAAGAACAGACTTAAATAAATACTGAACTGAACTTAACCTGCTTATTATTCAGTATACGCTGTCACTGATGAATGTTACAACATTCTTATTGACATTCAAACAGAAGGATATATACCAGGTCTGTTATCATCTTGATAAGCTGACTCGATAAACCAGCTGAGTTATGACAGTAATAAAAACACATGCAGAAGGAGAACAAACACAGGAAATTGTTAACCCAGTTCAGTCCAACATGACCTACATCTGGGGGCTACCAAGCCAGGAAGAAGATCCACTATTAGCAGTATTAATTCAGAGTTAAACTCCCCCGTTTACAACTCTTCACTTAATCCCTACCCAATGCAATCTATACCTAGGAACTCCTAGATAGAAACCTCCAGTTTCCATTCCTATCACTACAAATACAATGTAATGTTAACACACCTTGAACTTGCTTCACAGCTTCATTCAAGAACAAAATCACTCTTGCCTACAGGCTTTGAGTTACAAATACTCTCAGCTTTGACCACTGAGAAACACATGGTAACCTTCCCACAGATTGGGAGGTTTACCTCACACACACCCCTAAAAATTCATTCTAAGAGGCTTACAAAAACTAGGTTACAATGTGCTATTTATAACCTAATCACCCAACTGGATTTGGGCCTTCAGAAAATCGCAGCAAACTTGTTCTTTGCTGTTACAAATACAGCAGAAAATTTCTGCTACAAACAAGGTCTTCAATCCTAGAATCTCTCCATATATATCTCCTTATTTTGAGCCTATATATATTCTGATTGAGTCTTTAAGACCTCCACATGGGAGTTAGGATATTCACCAGATATCCTTGCTAATCCCAGAATATATACTGAATTAATTAATTCAGTTTTCTACACATGTGCGATGTCACAGGCATGATGTCGTGACATCGTACATGACATGTTGGTCTAGATGTTGAACTTCTTCAACCCAACATATTAAAACAACAGAGATGATTAAATTATTTGTTTTACAAAATTAATGCCAATCCTAAGGAATTAACAGTTATCTTCATCCAATATTCGATGTTGATATTCCCTCTTTCTTCTGGGTAATTGCCGTATGCTAGCAATTTTTATTCCCAGCAGATCTTCCCTTGTGGATAATTGTCAGATGCTAGCAATTTTATCCTCAGCGGGTCATTTCACCGTTTTCCAGTGATATGTTCCCCGGATCATTGATTTTTTTTATCAATGCATCCCTGGTGAGTTCTCTTTCATTTACCCTTTTGATTGGTAATGATTGTTGCTCCCCTTGGTCGGTCATCTTTATATACCTAGTTTTGGTATCCCGATGCCTTTCTTTTCGGTTGATTTATCCTTTATTAACCCAGTGATCGGTTGTGGATAATCTTCCATGCGAGTATGTTATCCACGTTCTGACGGTAATGGATAATATATCTCATGCACTCTTCAGTCGAAGCCTGTCGTGTTTCCCCAGTCGAGTAAGGTTCATATTCCTTTGTGGAACCGAATATTCTTTATTCTCCTTTTTTGAGTGTATCTCCCAGTAACCGGTGATACGTCTCTTGGATAATTGTCGGATGCTTGCAATTTATCCCCTGTGAGTTATCTTTCGTTTACCCTGTTGGTGTTCGTATCGATTGTCTCTCTTTTCGGTCGGTCACCTATTATATACCCAGTAACCGGTATCCCTGGTGTTCCTTCCATGCGAGTATACTATCTACGTTCTGACGGTAATAGATAATATATCTCATGCGAGTATACTATCCACGTTCTGACGGTAATGGATATTATATCTCATGCGCTCTTTGGGTTTTTTCCCCAGCTGAGTAAGATTTGTTTTCCCGTTGCGGAGTCGAATGTCCATCCTGTAAGTCGATTTGCTTTTTCAAGCCCTCCTTTCGGATGATGAGTGTTTTGGCATATATACCAATTCACGCTTTGGTCGGTCACCTATTATATACCCAGTAGCCGGTATCCTTGGTGTTCCTTCCTTTCTGCTCCCTATTATGACCTTGGTCCCCTGTGGAGTCAGATTTTCCTGAGTTGATGTACCTTTTTCAGGTCTTGCTCAGATGTTTGGTTGATTGATATCTCTCACCCTTATACCAGTCTTAGATATTCATTCTTCCTGAGCTTGTTGTTCTTTCACCCAGTAACCGGTGTTTAGATCACATGTTTCTTTGAGTTTGTTACCCAGTAGCCGGTAACACCTCATCTTGCAGATTTTCTCCAGGAGAGTCTCTTTGTTAGACATTCCCCAGTGGAGTTTCCGTTGTGATTTTACCATTGTGCTGTATTGGCATTTTCCCCAATATATGCAGTTTTCCCCAGCAGGAAGATTCTGTGTGAATCTTTTTCCCCAGTCTGAGTCCGAATTTTCATCTGAAGTATCCTTCGCGGATAGTTTGAGTCAGCTTGAGTCTTTCCAAGGGATGTGTCTCCCTTTGGAAATTTCTTTTTCTTTTCCCGGTTTGAGTCCTTTACTCCCCAGTAAGGTCTCTAATCCAGTCGTGTCCTGTTCGCGCCGCGTCAGTTTCCCCTAATTTAGAGTCGTGTCCTGCTCACGCATTCTTTTTCTTTTTTTCTTATCCCCATGAGAGTCTCTGTTCCTGGTGAGTGTATTACTCCAATGGATCGTCTTTTCTTCTTTGTGGACTCATATTCCCCACAAAGATAGTTTGTTTTGCATTCATACATTTGCATCATGAGGTCTCTTAGGGGCCAAAAATTGTCTCATTACTGTTATTTAAGCCCATTCTACCGCGTCGAGATGAAGACTTTAACCTTCACTTCTCCGGCTAGAATGACCTTAAATAGGGGCATTTGTAAGACCCCAATTTTGTCCCTAAGATCCCTCATGGCCTCATATCATATCATTGCATTGCCTCAAGGATCATTGGACACCTTGCTTCCTTCCCTGTGGGTGGGTCATCTTTTTGAGAGTGATTCTTGATCACCAAGCATGTTTGCATTTGTATATCATTGTTTTTCTTTTTAATCACTAACCAAAAGTACAAAAATATGTCATCTAACCTTTGTCTTGCAGATGAAGCATTAACAGGTCAAGGCAATTAAAGGCATTCATTGAGCAATAGATGGTGGTCATTCTTGAGATTTGGACCCCACAATCATTCACAAGACTTCATATGAGTTGTGATGTCACTTTGAAACAAAATCCCAAGTGGTAGAGGCTTGAATTTCATCAGAACACTTCCAAGTCAACTGAAGATCTAGAAAGTCAACTGCAAAGTCAACTGTGGATTTGGAGGTGGGAAGTGATTAGAAATACTTCATTCATGTTCAAACAAGTCTCATTTGACATTTCAAACACTCACATTGAAGAATTTGAAGTCAGGTCAAGAATTTCCAAAAATAGCAAGTGACCTATAATTTGAACTTTCCAAAAATGGAAAGATTTTGGACCAACTTCAACTCAATTTTACATCATCAAGAAGGCTTCAAATGAAATTTTGTTGAACATGAAAGTTGTAGGTCTTTCTCTCCCATTTCCAAAATATCCAAGATCATGAATTTCTAGTGTGTGGTTGAGGAGATATGATCAAATCATGGCAAAGTGTGCTTGAAAATTCAAATGAGCATAACTTTTCAACCAAAGCTCCAAAATGAGTGGTTCTTTTGGCATTTTGTTCATCATGACCTCTACTTTCCAAAACATCCATTACATGGCATGAATTCCATTTGCATGATGATGTGCTCATTCATGAAGTTTTTGAAAGAAATTTCATAAAATCATTTTTAATGATCATATGCATACAAAACCATTTCCAAAGCTTGCATGGGCCTTGTTTAAGTGGTTTTGGGTCAGATCCGTGCACTGTTCACACATGCATTCCATGCATGGAGGTGAAAATATCATTTTGTGCATACACCTTACAATTGATTAATCTTAAGTGCATTTGGCTTAAACAGGTTCTAAACATGATTAGCATGGCATATATATTGTTAATCCTAACTGTTTTCAGCATTAACATTCATTTTCAGATCTAGATTCAAAAATCACTCAAAATTTTCTCTCAATTTTTTTTTGCAAATTCTTCACACAAGAGCCATTTCTTTTGATAGATTCATGATTAGGAAGTGTTTCTAAGCAAAATTGGATGTGGAATTGAAGCAAATCGTGCCTGTTTGGTTCATACTCAAAGCTTGAAGCATCCATGGAATTTTCAAAATCTGCTGGATTCGTGTGCAATTGAGCTTCAATCTCTCCTTCAATCATCTATACAAGCATCATAGATAAGCTTTGGACCACTACAAGCCTTGGATAGCACGATTTCAGCTTGCTGCTCTTCAGGAGGTCAGGATTCGATCTCATTAATTCTTGAATTCATTATGATATTGTTGTAGATCTTGTTGTCCTGATGAATCTGAGCTTTGAATCGTGTGACTTGGTGCTGTTTTGAGTTAGTTATGGATGATTGAATATTTGACATGTTGAAATGATTATCTTCGATCCGAGTTTGTTTTGATGTTTTTGCATGTTTTGATTGTTGATCTTGAATGTACATGACATGACAAATCGTTTGGTGTTATTTTTGTTGATTTCTGGATGTTTTGAGATTTTCTGGAAAATCCAGATGAAGATCATCATGATCTTCATCTTCAACCTTTGAAGTTCATGCAATTTCCAGGTTTAGCTACGGTTTCTTCATGCCTTGTTGCGGTTTAGCTACGAAAATTTGGGGCGCTTAGGGTTAATTCAATACGGCGTCGTTTCATGTTGAGCGCCAAATTTGAATATGCACTGGCTTCGATTCCCAGCGAGCGAGATTTTTCAAATGCCATGCTATTTTTCACTTTCCCTCCTATTTTCACATGTTATGTCCATTTCCATTTTTAATTTTTCCCATCAACTTCAAAAAATCATATAAAATAGAAAAATACATCAATTTCACTCCAATTTTTTGCACAATGCTCCTTATTCTGTCTAGTTTTTTATGAGCATTAAATTGCAAGTTGTGTCTGGCTGGAAAAATAATTTGTGCTAGGTTGATTGGATACATATGCATATGTGACCTTGCCTTGCTTATCTCATTGTGAAATGCTTGTTTCTTATCCAATTAATGTGAAATTTTGCATGATAATTCTAGACACATTGCTTGACATTTTGGTTTTGGTTTGACATTTTTCTCAATTACCATTTCTGTTTTATGCATGTGCTAACTTGGTGTGACAATTTGTGTCACACCTTTGAATGTTCAACTTGTACCATGTGATTGCCATACCAATTGATCTCTGATTCCCCTGATTTTTTGTATGTTGATCATGTTATATGTCTTGAATGTGCATGAATTTTTCCAGATTTATTTGAATCATTTCTGTTTTGATTTGAATTTTTCATTCATGTTGATCACATATGAGCTTTAAAATTGCCTTGAACTTCACTTGATCATGAAATGCTTTTGGTGACTGATTTTGATGTGAGCCTTTTTAGGATATGTCAACATGTGTTTGAAGTTACTTTGTGTTAAATTTCAGCCCCTGTTTCAAATTTTTTCTCCATCTTTGACCCTAGGCTTTGACCTAGTGGTTTGTTGCTTACATTTGAGCTTTGATTTCAGGTTTAAGCATCCAAGTTCCATAGTTGATGATGCCTCATCATGTGATTGTTGATGTTTGATCTTGATTACTAACATTGTGTCTTTTGTAGGTTGATGCTAATTCACTTGAGTTTGCCTTTTGGCTTACACATTTTGTACATTGGGATTGTCTGTTGCTTATTGACTGTTGTCTGTTTGTCTGAGCATTGTACTGATTTGTTTAGTGTTTCCACAGGTACCTAAGTTGCTTTAAGTTCTTTTGAACTTTTCTTTGCTTGGTTGCTTAACCACTTAGGTATAATCTCTAATCTTCATGTAGTCTGGAAGACCTACTGTTATTGGTAGGCACTTGTCTGAAGTCCTCCTTAAGAGGCAATGCTTGTGATTGTTTAATTTTGTGCCAAGCAGGTAAAGTCCTCTCATGAGGCCATTGGCAGATAAAAGAGATGTGTAATCCATCTCCTGCTACTTAGTGTGTCATTCACCTTGCTCACACCATGTGTTGATACATGGTGAATAATAGCCCAAGATCTTATAGAGTCAATCATTTGTGGAGAAGAGTTCCAACTTTCTGAACTCCCACACTTTCCATTGATCAAAGCTCTCCCTAACCAGGGATAAGAGCTATGAGGCACACCCCTCATCTTCATTTCATTTGCTTCACCCTAACTCTCAATGTTAGGGTTAAGAGCTCAAAATACCCCATCCTAGTTGGCTGTAAAGCCTAACCTTGCTTGAGCCTAATTGATTGTATATAGTGTGTGCTAATTGACTTATTTGTTTGATTACTTGATTCATCTATGCATATTTGCCTATGTGTGCCTTGGTGCATGTATCATCATTACTTGTATATCATTTCATAATCATTGTTCATTACTTTGTGACATTGTGTTTTGTCCATGGAGGAGGCAAGCATAAGTCCATTGATTGGCAGTTGTTTCCTATGATATGGTAGGAGACTAGTATAAGTCCATTGATTGGCATTTGGTATCCATGTTTCTCTTTGTTTTAGGAGACTAGTATAAGTCCATTGATTGGCATCGGGTATCCATGTTTCTCTTTGTTTTAAGAGACTAGTATAAGTCCATTGATTGGCATCTGGTATCCATGTTTGCTCTTTGCTTTCGGAGATTGGTATAAGTCCATTGATTGGCATCCGATATCCATTTTGTTTTGTGAGATTGGAATAAGTCCATTGATTGGCATCCGGTATCCATTTACTTTATCCATCTTGTTATTTGCTTATTGCATTGTTGCCTATTCCAAAGGAATCACTTGAATCATCTACATATGATCTCAAGAGGTGAACATCTAAGAAGTTTTACTCCTTCACCCTCCCATCTTTTGTTTCTTGAAACCTCCATTTGCATGTTAATCCAAAACTTGAAAACTATTGTGCAAACATTCTCACTTGTTTTCAAATTAGAAATCTAGGCTTTAGGCCTTTGATTTGTCCAACTTCATTTCATGATACTTCTTTTGAATTGAATTCTAATCATATCTTGACCACTTTTGTGAATAATCCTAATTGGTGAATTTCACTCATTTAATTGTTTTGTGGCTTTGTCCATTCTTGATAAGTTTTCATACATTAGCCATAGGTTTGATTTATCCTAGTTGGTTGATGTTAATCTCACCCTTTGTCCTTAGTGATTGAATTGTAAGACTTCCTTGCTTATTATAGGGTTAACCCCTCACTAGCAAGTTGAACCTTTTCTCACATGGTGGACTTGTTGTTTGTATAAGGTTGAGTTTTCTCCCGTGGATAACGAAAGATCTTAGGGCTTTTGTTTTAAAGTCAATCCACTCATATTTTGGAAATCTTTTAGCCGAACTATGGCGTTTTGATCCTTACCTTCCATGGAAAGGTACGTAGGCAACGGGTTCATCCGTTTATACACAAAAATAATAACTTGTATATTCTTTCTCTCATCCCTTCAATCCATGTTTGCACAATAAATATTTCATAAACAAATAACATTTCGTACAACAAGTCGTGAAAAGGGCTCCCTAGGAGTACCTAGGACGTTTTGGGTGCCTAACACCTTCCCATTGCGTAATTAACCCCTTACCCAGATCTCTGACCTTTTCATTAGTTTTCTATGTGTAAAACTTCTTAGGCTTTTGTTCGCTTTTTAGCCATTCCTTTGGATAAATAAAAGTGCGGTGGCGACTCGATTCTTTGTATGCTTTGCTTTTGATTTAGTCAATAAATCATAAAGTGACGAATACACCGCTATAGGTTGTTCTATGGGTGGTGAGGTTACTTCAGGTTCAGGTGGAGGTGGGTGTGGTTGTTGGGAGGCAGGGTTTTGTGTCTGAAGTTGGGTTAGAGTGGGAGAAGCGGGGTCAGAGAATTCTGTGTCAGATGAGATGATACAGTAAGGGGGTGATTCTGGGGCTGAAGATGAGGAGGTGGTTTCATTCATTTATTCAGCTTCAGATATGGGTAAGGAGGTATTGGCGAGGTTAAATTTTGGGAGTGGTTGAGATGTTCTGGTCGTTGAAGGAGGGGTTTCAGATGGGGTGTATAGAGGTGTTGGTAGAGGGATAGAAGAAGCAAGTTATTGTACAAAAGGAGCAGGAGAGGCAGACTTACCAGAAGACTCATGCAGAGGTGCTGGAGGTCTTGATTCAGAGGATTCTCCTAGCTTCGCTTTCTTCGCCTGTGATGTCTTCTCAGATGGACCTCTTTTATGTCTTACGAAGTTGGGAGCTTTATCTGGCAGTTCGATCAGCCTGAAATCTGAGATATCCACTCCTTCATCCTTCAGACGTTGGAGATAGTGCAGGATTGCCTCTTTGGGTTCTTCCTTGGAGAACAGATATAGACCATGGGGAATTTTCCTCTGATCTTTTAAGGCTTCCTAACAGGTGTCCGGAGTAGGTCTAACGTTGACCTTCTCCAGAATTCCCATGCTCTTCAGATTCCTGGAGTTCAGAGGTCTTCCAGTGTCGATTGCCATGTCGTCTATAAGCCTGAGCTTTACCAGATGGTCCACGAGACCATTCTCTATCAGTACATCTGAGAGGAGTCTTCCCAAGGGAATGTAAGTTCTGGGCTTCATGTGATTTCTAGTTTCTCGTACAGAGTCTCTGAGGTTTTTGAAGAGGAGTGCTGGGAAGCATAGCTTCAGACCTTTATGAATACAGTACAGAATACATTTCTGATCTGTATTGATGTAATCTGATGAATTTGACGCTGGGCGATGATGGATTGTTCCCAGAATGATTTTGAGCCAGACCCGGAGGTTCTGATGCAGTTCCTTGTTATTTAAGGGGTTGCCTTCTGTGTTTAGTTTGAAGATCGTTGGGTTGTTTTCTTGAGATATGTATTTCGCCCTGGGGTTGATATTGTAAATCCTTCTTCCTCCATCTTTCTGCATGTTCAACAAGGAAACTATGGACTTTTTAGTTATCACAATCTTCACTCCCAGAACGTATGAGACGATGAAATGATCGTCAGCATCAGCAAATCTCCAGAATCCCTTAATGAGATTTGGGTAAACTGGATCGTAGAGTCGTTGAAAGTAGTTTCCCCAACCTTGTTTGCGAAGTTCTTCAATGAGGTCTACGCCATTTCTTCTCATGTTATCAAAATCCACCAGGGATTCACACAGCACGTCCAGTTTTTCAAAAGGTGTTGCAAGGTTAATATGGGGTTCACGGTCAAGAATGTGAGGCTCCTTGTAAACTGGTGTTGTAACTACGCCTGTAACCGTTGGAGTAGGGTTGCTGGTGCTTTGAGCTGGGTTGCTGGAATCCATTTGTTGAGAGTAGTTGAACACAGATTGTTGTTGAGTACCCATGGTGTTGATGAAGAACTGAGATGAAGATGAACTGTTTGCATAAATGCCTTGAGAGAACTGGGATATAAAGAGTGAGTGAGAGTGAAATGTGTGCAAAGTGAATGAGTGTTTAAATACCCAAGTTAGGGCGCATGCAAAACGACAAGCAAATCAAAGTTTAGCACAAAAACCAAGTTAGCACGTTTAGAGGAAGAAATGATTATAGCTCATAAATGATGTCTAATCCCAACAGTTTGCACACTGCTCGAGGAGATCTCAAGAGTCTGTTCCTTGATTACTGCTGGACAGCTGTCTAGAAGTTTCAAGGTTAGACGCAAGACACTCCACGTGGTTTAATTTATATGATCTTTAGGAATACCAAGGGATTGGTTCCTGGAGATTTCTAACTCAGATAACATCTAACTGGGTAGAAGTATCAGAGTCAGAGGCAGAATCCATTTGTTTATGTTAAAGTCTCATTTAGCAACCTCAGAGGCACTTTTTAATCAGGGCAGTTTTGAATGTTCAGATTTTCTAAGATAAAGAGGAATCTATCTTCAGCTAAGGGTTTAGTGAAGATATCTGCCCATTGATGATCTGTATCAATGAACTTCAATGTTACTATCCCTTTTTGAACATAGTCTCTGATAAAATGATGTTTTATTTCAATGTGCTTAGCTCTGTAGTGCAAGATTTGAAGATCTTCTAATTGATTCTTCATCCAGAGCATCTGAGTAGTGCACAGTGATGCTGAGATGTATTCTGCTTCTGCAGTGGACAGAGCGATAGTTGATTGCCTTTTGCTTGCCCAGGATATCAGATTGTTTCCCAGGAGCTGACAATTTCCATATGTGCTTTTTCGTTCCAATCTATCTCCTGCATAATCTGCATCACAGTAACCAGAAAGTCTATACTCTGATGTTTTCTCATACATCAGGCCCAGGTTAGGAGTTCCTTTCAGATATTCGAGAATTCTCTTAACTGCAGTTAAGTGAGTTTCTCTAGGATCTGATTGGAATCTGGCACAGAAACAGACACTAAAGAGAATATCAGGTCGAGTAGCAGTCAGATAGAGAAGGGAGCCTATCATACCACGATAGAGCTTTTGACAAACCTTTTTACTGACTTCTTCCTTTTCAAGAATGCATGTTAGATGCATGGGAGTCTTTGCAGAGTTGCATTCAGCCATGTCAAATTTCTTCAGAACATCTTTTATGTATTTGCTTTGATGAACGTACGTGACTTCTGAAGTTTGGTTAATTTGAATTCCCAAAAAGAACTTCAGTTCTTGCATTAAGCTCATTTCAAATTCTGCCTGCATTAACTCAGAGAATTCTTGACAAACAGAGGCGTTAGCTGCACCAAAAATAATATCATCAACGTATATCTGGCATATCATGAGATCATTGTTAAGGTTTTTACAAAAGAGTGTGGAGTCAACTTTTCCTCTGATGAAATTATGTTCCAGAAGAAAGTTACTTAATCGTTCATACCAAGCTCTGGGAGCTTGTTTAAGTCCATATAAAGATTTTTTAAGTTTAAAAACATGTTCTGGATAATTTGGATTTTCAAAACCTGGAGGTTGGTTGACATACACTTCTTCTGATATATAACTGTAGCGGTGTATTCGTCACTTTATGATTTATTGACCAAATCAAAAGCAAAGCATACAAAGATAGAGTCGCCACCACATTTTTATTTATCCAAAGGAATGGCTAAAAAGCGAACAAAAGCCTAATAAGTTTTACACATAGAAAACTAATGAAAGATCAGAGATCTGGGTAAGGGGTTAATTACGCAATGGGAAGGTGTTAGGCACCCAAAACGTCCTAGGTACTCCTAGGGAGCCCTTTTCACGACTTATTGTACGAAATGTTATTTGTTTATGAAATATTTATTGTGCAAACATGGATTGAAGGGATGAGAGAAAGAATATACAAGTTATTATTTTTGTGTTGGAACGGATGAACCCGTTGCCTACGTACCTTTCCATGGAAGGTAAGGATCAAAACGCCATAGTTCGGCTAAAAGATTTCCAAAATATGAGTGGATTGATTTTAAAACAAAAGCCCTAAGGTCTTTCGTTATCCACGGGAGAAAACTCAACCTTATACAAACAACAAGTCCACCATGTGAGAAAAGCTTCAACTTGCTAGTGAGGGGTTAACCCTATAATAAGCAAGGAAGTCTTACAATTCAATCACTAAGGACAAAGGGTGAGATTAACATCAACCAACTAGGATAAATCAAACCTATGGCTAATGTATGAAAACTTATCAAGAATGGACAAAGCCACAAAACAATTGAATGAGTGAAATTCACCAATTAGGATTATTCACAAAAGTGGTCAAGATATGATTAGAATTCAATTCAAAAGAAGTATCATGAAATGAAGTTGGACAAATCAAAGGCCTAAAGCCTAGGTTTCTAATTTGAAAACAAGTGAGAATGTTTGCACAATAGTTTTCAAGTTTTGGATTAACATGCAAATGGAGGTTTCAAGAAACAAAAGATGGGAGGGTGAAGGAGTAAAACTTCTTAGATGTTCACCTCTTGAGATCATATGTAGATGATTCAAGTGATTCCTTTGGAATAGGCAACAATGCAATAACAGATGAACAAAGTAAATGGATACCGGATGCCAATCAATGGACTTATTCTAATCTCACAAAACAAAATGAAACATGGATACCAGATGCCAATCAATGGACTTATACTAGTCTCCTAAAACAAAATGAAACATGGATACCAGATGCCAATCAATGGACTTATACTAGTCTCACAAAACAAAGAAGACAAGGATACCAGATGCCAATCAATGGACTTATACTAGTCTCACAAAACAAAGAAGACAAGGATACAAGATGCCAATCAATAGACTTATACTAGTCTCCAAAAACAAAGAAGACAAGGATACCATATGCCAATCAATGGACTTATACTAGTCTCCTACCATATCATAGGATACAACTGCCAATCAATGGTCTTATGCTTGCCTCCTCCATGGACAAAACAAGATGCTATAAAGCAAAGTTTATGAAATGACATACAAATGATGATGATAAATGCACAAAGGCACACTCAAGCAAATATGCACGGATGAATCAAATAAGCAAACAAACAAGTCAATTAGCATACACTATATACAATCAATTAGGCTCAAGCAAGGTTAGGCTTTACAGCCAACTGGAATGGGGTATTTTGAGCTCTTAACCCTAACATTGAGAGTTAGGGTGAAGCAGATGAAAAGGAGGTGAGGGGTGTGCCTCATAGCTCTTATCCTTGGTCAGGGAGAGCTTTGATCAATGGAAAGTGTGGGAGTTCAGAAAGTTGGAACTCTTCTCGACAAGTAGACTCTATAAGATCTTGGGTTATTATTCACAATGCATCAACACATGGTGTGAGCAAGGTGAATGACACACTTTGTAGCAGGAGATGGATTACACATCTCTTTTATCTGCCAATTGCCTCATAAGAGGACTTTACCTGCTTGGCAATAAGATTAAACAATCACAAGCATTGCCTCTTAAGGAGGACTTCAGACAAGTGCCTGCCCACATAACAGGACAGGTCTTCCAGACTACATGAAGAAGAGAGATCATACCTAAGTGGTTAAGCAAACAAGCAAAAGCAAAGTTCAAATGAACTTAAAGCAACTTAGGTACCTGTGGAAACAACTAAGCAAATTAGTATAAAACTCAGACAATCAGACAACAGTCAATAAGCAACAGATGATCTCAATGTACAAAAGGTGCAAGCCAAAGGCAAACTCAAATGATTGAGCATCAACCTACAAAACACACAATGTTAGTAATCACAAGCAAACATCAATATTCACATCATGAAGCATCACCAATTATGGGACTTGAATGCTTAACCTGAAATCAAAGCTTCAAACATAAGCCACAAACCACTAGGTCAAAGCCTAGGGTCAAAGATGGAGAAAAAATTTAAAACAGGAGCTGAAATTTAACATGAATCAACTTCAAACACTCATTGACAAGCTCCAAAAGGTCTCACATCAATATCAATTACCAAATTCATTTCATGATCAATAGAAGTTCAAGACAATTTTAAAGCTCATATGTGATCAACCAGAACGAAAAATGCAAATCAAATTAGAAATAAATCAAATAATTCTGAGAAAATTCATGATCAATCAAGACATTCATAATATGCATCACACAAAAAATCAGAAGCATTGGACATCATTTGGCATGGCAAACTCATCATACAAGTTGAACATCAAAAGGTATGACACAAATTGTCACACCAAGTTAGCACAATCATAAAACAACAATGGATCACAGGAAAAATACCAAACCAACACCAAATTGTCAAGCAATATGTCTAGTTATAGCATGCAAAATTTCACATTCATTGGATTAAAGACCAGCATTTCACAAAGGTATAAGCATGGCAAGGTCAAATAAGCATACATGTTCAAACATTCTAGCAAAAAGAATTATCTAGCCAAGCACAACTTGTAAAATCATGATGATAAAATAGTAGACAAGATAAGGATCACAGTGCAAAAAAACTTGGTATTTTTTGGATCAATATTCAAATTGTTATGAATTTTTAAAGTTGGAGAAAATTAAAAAAACACATGTGAAGCATATAGTATGAAATGGAGGGAAAAGGAAAAAAATGATGAAGCATCCGAAATAATACACTGGCCAGGAATCGATCCGCTACCAGATTCAAATATGCGCGCTCAATTCAAAACGACGTCGCTTAGTCTAAACCCTAGCGCGCCAAAAGCATTCTGTCGCAACCTGAAAAGTACAGTGCGCGCAAAAAAACAACCGGCGAAAGAAAAAGACAGAAGAGTCGCCACCATGCGTTATTCATCCCAAAGGAGGGAAAGGAAATGCTCGAAGTAAACCTGAAAAAGGAAAGGAAAAGACGGGGTCTCGCAACCAAATCTTGGGTTCGGGAGTCGGTTATGCGAAGGGAAGGTATTAGCACCCCTACGCATCCATAGTACTCTGCGGGATCCACTTTTGTGACTCTTGTCTAAAGGGTGTGGGTTTAACTAATGTACTATTTACTAAAAGAAATGTTAGATGGAAATGACTCGCGCGGATGTCGCATCCACTGCATATGTATCTCATATGAATATGAGAATCAGAGTCTTCATAGCTCGGCTGACCTATGGGTTGGGGGGATGTGTGCTCGCTAAGACATCGCGTCTTATGCCTACGTATCTCATCTGGCCTGAGAATCAGAGCAAAACGTAGTTCGGCTAACTACGGGGTTATGGATTGGGTTTTGGACGAACAAGTTACTACGCAATCTACCGGATGCTCGACCTTTGGAGACTTACTCGCCTGTAGTAGAAGGAGTAAACGTGTTGCTTTGGGTTTTAGGGTTTGTTTGCGTTGTAGGAACGCGCATGCAAAAAGCAAGTCCTAGGCGAAGGAACAGTGCTACCTCAATTGGTATGCAGACGGGAGACTATTCGAAGCCTCGTGTCCTATGGGGAAACGACCACACCACACGAAACATGTATCTTAAAGTAAAAGGAAAAGGGGGAAAAATACCACACGGATGAAGATCCGAAGCTACAGCAATTAGAGGGATAAGCAACTCTGAAACCCCTCCAGCTAGATCATCAAAATAGTCAGTCAGTACGGGTAATCGGGATAACTCTCTAGATGGCATCCCTGCAAGAGTATGTGAGCCCTCACAAAAACTCGACAAAAGGTAAGAGTAACAGGATGAAAACAAGAGAAAACAATGCCATGGAAACACAAGACATGTTAGGACAAAACAGAACAAAAAAAAAGCAAATACTGTCACGTTCGCGACTGCTTCGCCTAGCGAAAGCTTAGCGAAGCTTCGCTGCGTGCTCGCCTAGCGAAGCGGCTAGCGAGCGCCTGCGGGTTTTGGATTCCTCCTTGATAACAGTTCGATCTCTATGATCCGAAACCCTGTGGTATCCATCTGATAAACGAAAATGATTAAAACATTCAAGGTATTGTTACACATTCATGCCTATTCGAACCCGTGGGAAAAACCTGATATTACCTCATACATTCATAATATTCAAATTCAAGGCGTAAAGTAATAGGAACAAAGGCATACCTGATGAGAGAGACTGATTCGGATTGATTGATACGGCTGGATCTGCAAAATAGTACTAGGGTTTGTGTGAGGCGGAGTGCACTTCTCAGAGCTGCTTGAAGGTTTCTGCAGAGTAGTTCCTAGGTCTCTTTCTCCAGTCTCTGGTCTTTTCTGTTCAGCCAGTGTTCAGTAGTGTTCCGGGTTTATTTCATTGACCACTCTGGTATTTATAGGCCAAATTTCGCAGCTTGTGGGCTTTGAATGAGGACAACTCAAGCCCAAAATCTTTCTGATATTTTCTGCAATATGCGCCCTTCGCCTAGCGAAGGATCTGCTCGCCTAGCGAGCATGACAGTGCTATTCGCTAGGCGAAGCATCTGCTCGCCTAGCGAGCATGACAGCTCAGCAGCAGATTCTTGCTTCCTCCAGCCTGGCGATTTGCTCGGTGAATAGGCCCCATCTGGCCCTGTTGGTAGTACCTCAAGTTTTTTTCTTGTGTCGACCGATCGTCTGAATAGAGCCCACAAAGTGTCTTGGATGATGCTCAAGCTTCTTGGAGCTAATTCTGATTGACATGATGCAATATGGTATGAAATGCTAATTGAATGCATGAATGAGGAGGGCAAATTTTGGGGTGTTACAGCTTCCCCTATTCAATCATCAGCTAACCCGAGTAGGATGAAAGCGAACAGTTTATCAGACAAACGGGGTGAGCTGTGATTGAATACCAAAGACAGACCGAAAATTTGTGCTCCGAGCACACCACAAAAATGCGGAAATACACCGCGCTGTTTCTTCTGATCCTCTTCCTGAATCTGAATCAGTCTTCTGACTTAATCTGGAGTTTCGATCCTCTGGCTGAACCTATACTCAATTTAGTCCTTTGGTTGGATATTAATTTTGATCCTCGGGCTGGATACGATTTTGATCTTCTGGCTAGATCTTCTTTGTTTCGATTTTCTGGCTGAATCTACTTCGATCTTCTGGCTAGATCTGAATTGTTTCGATTCTCTGGCAGAATCTATTTCCGGTCTTCGGGCTAGACCTGACGTCGATCTTCTGGCTAGATCTGGATTGTTTTGATAATAAATTCCCATCATTAGGATCCCGCATCTGAGGCATGCGTTGGTTGACCCTCTTGAATATTCCGCTTTTGGGCTTCGTACATCTTCTTCGGGCTAGAACATGTTGTAACGACTCCTCAATTAGACTTGGGCTTGCTGGGGAAATAAAGATTGTAGGTGACTTCACCGGGGGATCTCCAAAATGAACCTTAGGCTGACTCTTGGGAAAACGATTCTCAGGCTGAATCTTCGAAATGACCCTCAGGCTGGATCACTGGAACACGATTCTCAGGCTGAATCTTCAAAATGAACCTCAGGCCGGATCACTGGAAAACGATTCTTAGGCTGAATCTTCAAAATGGCCCTCAGGCTGGAACACTGGAAAACGATTCTCAGGCTGAATCTTCGAAATGACCCTCAGGCTGGATCACTCACGCTTGATCCTCTGGTTGGATCTCATGACCTTGGTTGTAAAGTAATTCTCCAGTCTGCTTGGAAGAACCTGTTTATTAGATTATGTGTATGCTTGATATGATATGCATGCAAATGCAAATGTTATGCATGGTGTAAAAAAAATCTGCTTGGGAATGCTCTGTGGGGAATGATCCGTCTGCCGGGACCAATAAGCCACCAAAAATAAATTGGCTGCTTGAAAAGTTGACCTTGCGGGGGGAGTATCAACTATGGAAACTTTGTTCGGCGAGGCTCTGTGAGGAGAGTCTGTGGGGAAAACACTTCTTTGGGAAATGTCGTAGGAAACGGCCTTTGCTGGGGATATGAACTTGCTAATCGCCCTCAAGCTGGGGATTAACAAATCTGTTAAAAATAATCTGCTGGGGAATGAGATGAACACTAGGAACGCCACCCTCTCATCTGTTGGTTATGCAACCACTCCGCTGTTGCTAGGAAGATACAGTCTGACACTGTCAACTCCACTGGGGATATATAGTCTGGATACTGTCAACTCTACTGGGGATAGACAGTCTGGATACTGTCAACTCTGTTGGGGAACATGCTCTGCTGAGGAGAGACTTTGTCAACCGCTTGGGGATGAGGATTCATGACTTGGCATACGGTTCCTGTGACCTGCAACCAAAAATACACGTATGCCTCGAGGGAATTACTCGGTTTGAATTCACCGTTCGGGATTAAGCACATTCAAAGCAATTTCAAATGTTTTCCTGGGCAAATCATCTGCAAAAGCCACCATTATGTTCATATGCAATATGTTTTATCAAAAATTCGGACATTTTTGCAAACAAACTGATAAATGAAAAATAAAGAGGCTCTTTAACTGAATTATTCGACTCTTAATGGGGAGAAAATTTGTGCCAGGAATGGGCGAGGGTATCAGGAAGCTGATCCCTGAAAAGAGGTGATCGCTATAAAAAGAGAACTATCCTAATGACAACGGGGATACGGGGTCCAACTTAGTTTCGACTCTGCTATGACTCGTATGTCCTCAAGACGCTCTGCTCATCTTGCTTTCTGAAGTGGATGATTAGTCGATCTTTAACCTTCGAAGATTACCGGATTGAATGAAACGGTGATATAACACTGATGAACTCAAATCACAGTCATTCGCTTATTCCCTAACTTTTGCCTGGATCGCCCCCTTTTCGGGTTTTCAATCCACCGGGATACCCATTTTTGCCTGAGCCGCCCTTTTGGGTTTTCGACTCACTGGGTGTACTCTTTTTTTATATCCCTAATTTTTGCCCGAACCTCTTTATTCTTTTTTTTTTGGTTCGTCGGGATGCCCATTTTTTCGCCTGGACTATTCTTTTTATCGTCCAGCGGGTCTATTTTATGCGAAGTATTTTTTTTTAACTGTATATGAGTTAATAGGGGACGGGAATCCTTTGCCATCCATGGTTGTTAGCATCAAAGCTCTGCCATAGAAAATACTTTTAACCACGTACGGACCCTCATAGTTTGGTGTCCATTTGCCCTTGTGATCTGTGTTGGGAGGAAGAAATCTTTTGAGTACCAATTCACCGAATTGATACCCCCGAGGGCGCACTTTCTGACCAAATGCTTTCTTCATTCGTCTCTGACCGAGATACGTCAATTCTAAGTACGTAGTTCTAGCATAGCACCATTTCCCGTTGGTTTGATTGATGACCAAAGCTGAATCCCTGTATACATCCAGGGTTCTAATCTGTATATTGACGGCTTCCTCAAGTCTTAGGATACAAGCTTCGTATTCGGCTTCATTGTTTGTGCAGGGAAAAGTTATTCTGGCACCAAATGGCATATGAACCCCCTTCCGGTGTGATCAACACTACGACCATTGACGTGGACTGCCCCATCGAACATCATAACCCATTTGGATTCAGGGTCAGGCCCCTCCTCCGGGAGTGGTTCCTCTCAATCTTTCGATTTGAGAAACATGATGTCCTCATCAGGAAAGTCAAACCTCATAGGTTGGTAATCATCAATCGGTTGCTCGGCAAGATAGTCTGACAAGACACTTCCCTTGATGGCTTTTTGTGAAGTGTATTGGATGTCATACTCTGTCAGTATCATTTGTCACCTAGTAACCTTTCCGGTAAGTGATGGCTTTTCAAAAACATACTTGACTGGATCCATTTTTGATATCAATAAAGTCGTGTGAGTCAACATATACTGTCTTAGTCGGCGAGCAGCCCATGCCAAAGCGCGACAAGTTTTCTCGAGCAATGAGTATCTTTGTTCACAGTCGGTAAACTTTTGCTAAGGTAGTATATTGCATGCTCTTTTCGACCTGACTCGTCATGCTGACCGAGCACACAACCCATTGACCTTTCTAACACAGTGAAGTACATGATCAATGGTCTTTCCTCTCGGCCTGTAGACTGGCCTCGATCTTGATCTCTTTCTTGTCGTCTTCGGTACCAACGTTGATGGTCTCAACCACCTCCTGATAAGGTGTAATAGCTCGGTCCTCCTGTTTCAACAATCTGGCTAACCCTTCAGGCAATTCACAATCTTCCTCAGCCCCTTCTTCGGCTTGATAGATAGGATTGTCGAAGTCATACTTGGCCATAGCAGTGTCGTTAGCAGTGAGATCCGAGTGGTCGGCTCTGCATGATGAAGGATCATGCTTTACCTTAGAATGAGAGATTTTTTTTTTGAAAGAAAGGAAAAACGAAAAAAGAAACATTGCCATTTTTTTTGTAAAAAGTAAAAAAAACTGAAAGAAAGAGAACACAAAATTGTTTGCAAAAGCCGTCCTTTATTGATGATAAAAATAATTGCGAAACGTAACTAAATGGATGGCCCTACAAATGAGCCGTTACACCTTGGGCAAAGTGTAAGACTTTATTATGCATGTAATAAAGGAAAACAATAAAAATCACTCTTTCAGCAGAGTAACCCGGAAGGTTTTTTCAGACGACCAATTGTCGAGCTTTTCTCCCGGGACACACGGGCGAATCCAGCTATCTAAGTCATAATCGCTGTCAGCCTTGTCTTCATCTGCAACATTGACGATATGGGGGGAAACCAAACCCCCGCTGGAGAGACTACCGGTTTCATTCTTCTGAGATCCCGGAGCATACCCCAATCCAAACTTGTCTTCTTTGATGACTGGCTCCACAAATTTGCCCCAGCCTTGGGCATTACCAGCTTTAACCACTTCGACAGCTTGCTTGTATGAAGAGATAGAAGTCCCGACCTTCTCAAACTCAGGTGAAAAGACAGCTTCGGGCGCGACCTCATTGATGTTTGTAGTTTCGAAGCCCTGACACAGCATCTCATGCATCTCGCCATCCATCTCTACATACTTAAATGTAGACAGGTGGCTAACAAAAATATCCTTTTCACCACATACAGTGACGATCTGACCTTCTAATTCATATTTGAGCTTCTGGTGGAGGGTAGAAGTAACAGCACCGGCATCATGAATCCAAGGCCGACCTAGCAGACAGCTGTAGGCAGGCTGGATATCCATCACATAAAAGGTGCTCTTGAACACCTGCGATCCAATCTTAACTGGCAACTCAACTTCGCCAAAAACAGCTCTATTAGAGCCATCAAAAGCCCTCACAACTAAGTTACTTGGCCTCAGGATGATGCCATCGCAATCCAACTTCATTAAGGCTTTCTTTGGAAGAACATTCAGAGAAGAGCCTGTATCAACCAAAACATGGGAAAGCACCACCTCTTTGCACTCCATTGTGATATGCAAGGCTTTGTTGTGATTCCTACCCTCAGGTGTCAGGTCATTATCGGTGAAACCTAGCCCCCGGCTAGCGTTTACATTGGAAACTACCGACTCCAGCTGGTTAACAGTTATCTCCGGTGGAACATAGGCCATATTCAGTACTTTCAACAAGGCTGCTTTGTGCGCCTCAGAGCACAGCAATAGTGAGAGAATGGAGATCTTTGAGGGTGTCTGATTTAGCTGGTCGACTACCTTGTAGTCACTTTTCTTGATAATCCTCATAAACTCATCCACTTCCTTCTCGAATGCGGTCTTAGGAGGATCTTCCTCAGTAGTAACCTCTTCGGTGGATACCTGTTTCCCTTTAGCCTTGGCAGCTGCCTCGGCTTCAGTATTCGCGCGTAATGTTGATGGTGCAAATAGGCGTCCACTGCGAGTGAAGCCACCAACCCCTCCAACATTGTCTACAGCGGAGCTACCAATGTCAATGTCTTCTTCGTTAACTTTCTTCCCCTGGCAGTAGATATCAGCCCTATAGTGCCACGGGATAGCACTGTCTTTCTCATACGGAACAGGTCCTGGTACCGTGATGGTGATTGGACCAACCAAAGTCGGTTGAGGGCTGTCAGAGTAAATTGCGACTGGTGCTGAACTTTCGATGTTCACCGCTGCTGGTTCTGTACTTTCTGGGAAATATATTGTTGTCGGAGCGAGTCTCTCGGGAACATATATTTCTTCAGGAGTGAAATAAAACGTCACCGTCGATACATCATTCTTCACCGGACGGGCCTGATCGAACTGAAGACAACCTTCATCTATCAGCTGCTGAATACCCCTTCTCAAACTGTCACATCCATTTTCGGCGGCAGCTTGACAATTTCTGCATTCTTCCCCACAGCCCGGGAAAATCGGTCCTTTCAGAAGTCGGTATTTAACCACCGATAGCGAAGTCTTCACCTTAGTCACATCAGAAACAAAATTCAAAGTTTCCCCACTATCAACAACATTAATCCTCTGCCCGCCGTGAGCCGGCATCGGGTTCTGGATAACATTAGGCACCAGAGAAAAATTGATAGCCTGGGCATCTCTCAAATCTTGTACCTTTAACTGGAGAGCCTTGCAATTATCTGTAGTATGGCTAGGTGCGTTGGAGTGAAAAGCGCATCTGGCGTTGACATCATAACCTCTAGGCAAATTATTGGGATCGATTGGTGGGGCCAGAGTTCTCAATGTAACTAAATTCATGTCAATCAGCTTAGGAAGTAATACTGAATAAGGCATTAGGATTGGCTCGATGACCCGGCCCGTCTGCCTTGGACGTTGTTGATAGTGTCTCTGCTGACCCGGATTACCTCCTTGTTGTTGATTGTTGTACCTGGGTTGTTGTTGCGGATGATATTGCGGTTCAGGAACAGGTGTTGGAATAGTGACTACGGCCACTTGATCTTGATAATAATTAGGGCGTCCTTTACTCCTGCATCTGTCGGCATACACAACGCTTGCCTCGCCTTCTTTTCTTCGCTGACCGTTACCAGCAAACGGTCTCTTGGGACCTGATGAGTTGGAAACACTATTGTCTTGAATTCGGCCCATCTTCAACAGACTCTCGATTCTTTCTCCAGCAATTACTATCTCTGCAAAGCTGATTGACGGGCAAGCAACCAATCTCTCAATATAATTGCCTTGAAGAGTGTTCATGAACATGTCCGCCATCTCCCTTTCAGACATAGGGGGTTGGGCGGACGCAACAATCTGTCTCCAACGTTGAGCATATTCTCTAAAGGTCTCCTTGGCAGTCTGAGACATACCTTGCAACAAGGTCCGATTTGGAGCCATGTCCAAGTTGTATTGATATTGCTTGACAAAAGCCTCAACCAAGTCTTTCCAGCTCTTGATGGTAGTACGAGACAAATGAGAATACCATTCACGAGAAGCTCCAGTTAGACTGTCTTCAAAATAGTACATCCACAGCTTTTCATCTTCCGTGTGAGCTCCCAACCTTCCCAGATAAGATTGGAGATGAGTGCGTGGGCAAGAAGCCCCGTTGTATTTCTCAAAAGTAAGGGGTTTGAACTTATGAGGAATCCTTACTCCCTGAATCAGACCAAGATTTGTGACATCAAAGCCTAAGGAATTTTGAGACTCCAAAGATTTGAGCTTCTCAACAAAGCTCATCCATACGGCGAGTGGTCTCGAGGGCCTCGTCGTGCAAAGAAAATTGATCATACTGATAATCTTCAGTAACGGGGCGCCCGTTAATCCGAATTCCTTGATTCACATTGTACCTTCCGCCAATACCATTTCCAACATTCCCTGTGTTGCCAACATTACCCGGGTTTCCATCAGCATTTGCGTTACCCGCGTTACCAGTGTTCACAGGGTTATCAGCGTTCCCAGGGTTACCAGGGTTTCCCTCAGCATTTAGTATCTCCACCTCAGGCCTCGGTTGCCCAACCAATTCCCTCAGCTTTTCTTGACCTGCTGCCATACCAGTCATCAATGTCATGAACTGATCCATCCTTTCACGCATATCAGCCAGCTCTTTCTGTACTTGGTCCATCGCTAGTCGTGGACGGTTTTCCTTTGTCGGGTATCTGTGAACTCGCTTGGGACCAATAACTGCCTGATACAGGGAACAAACATTAGACACTGCGGTGACACCTGCAAAACAGACAAGGGTTAATATGCATGGTATGCGATGCACTGCTTGTTCAGTTTTAAGGCACCCCCGTTTTGAAAGGGAATACCCTGCAAATGAATAAGCATGAGATGTTGGATGCAAATATGCAGATGATGTTATGCAATGCAAAGGCATGTCAATCAGAATTGATGGATCCGCTTGAACATCTGTCAGGTTGCACTTCCTGGAGAGAAATTCACTGAGGAATATAATACAAGACCAAAACTCTGCTCCAGAAAACCGGGTTGGTTGGAGGTTAAGGTTTCCGGAATTTAGCCCACCCCTCACTAGTAGGTTCTAAGATCAGAAGTTCGTCAGCTTCAGCCCTTCAGTCGCGAATAATATGTTTACCACTGAAGGTTTGGCATTATTACGGGATAAAAGACCTCCACTGACTCCCCTCAACAGGACATCCTAAAGCAAGTTCCCAGTCTCGGGGTCCTCGGATTGATCAGCGAGAATGCGCCCACCAGAGCTAACATAATCACGTCTCGGAGGAGAGGCCTCGACTGAGTTCTCGGGAAATGGTCACCAAAGTCGACAATTTCTAGAGGAACATCATGTCGTTACGGAACATCCGTAGGACATAATATATCCAAAAGAAACCTCGTCTGGGTGTGGTTCTTCACGAACGACTTAACGTAGCATCATGCCACGCAAGCCTCATGATCATCCACTCTAAAACCTGTATGTACACTCAAGCCTGGGTAATGGGCTTATCTCTCATAGAACATCCCATCCCAACAAACAAACAAACAGATCCAATAGATACAACAGATGCATGCAAGCAGGTAAGCAAATAAATGTACAAAAGCATGAACACCCAATAAACAAGAAATCACACAAGCTAGGAGGGACTCGCTTAGGGAAGATGGACAAGCAAGAGGTCAACTTCTTAGTATCCCCAGCAGAGTCGCCAGCTTTCGCAACCTGAAAAATACAGTGCGCAAAAAAAACAACCGGCGAAAGAAAAAGACAGAAGAGTCGCCACCGTGCATTATTCATCCCAAAGGAGGGAAAGGAAACGCTCGAAGTAAACCTGAAAAAGGAAAGGACAAGACGGGGTCTCGCAACCAAATCTTGGGTTCGGGAGTCGGTTATGCGAAGGGAAGGTATTAGCACCCCTACGCATCCGTAGTACTCTACGGGATCCACTTTTGTAGTTTTTGTCTAAAGGGTGTGAGTTTATCTTGTGCTGTTTACCAAAAAAACAAAAGGGGTTAAATGAAAATGACTCGCGCGGATGTCGCATCCACTGCATACGTATCTCATCTGAATATGAGAATCAAAGTCTTCGTAGCTCGGCTGACCTATGGGTTGGGGGATGTGTGCTCGCTAAGACATCGCGTCTTATGCCTACGTATCTCATCTGGAATGAGAATCAGAGCAAGCCGTAGTTCGGCTAACTACGGGGTTGTGGATTGGGTTTTGGACGAACGACGTCACTACGCAATCTACAGGATGCTCGCCCTTTGGAGACTTACTCGCCTGTAGTAGAAGGAGTTAACGTGTTGCTTTGGGTTTTGGGGTTTGGGATGCTTAAGGGCAAAAAGGCAGTCCTTGACGAAGGAACCGCGCTACTTGCAGGGATACGAACACATACAAAACAAACATGTATAAAGTAAATGTGCCAACAAGGGGGCTCAGAAGTAAATAAACAAAAGAAAACAAATGCCTCCTATCGAGGTCTTCCAGCTAAGAAAGCGATAAAATGCGGAAAAGAGGTAAAAGTACCACACGGATAAAGATCCGAAGTAACAGCAATTAAAGGAGTAAGAAACCCAAGGATCTCCCAAGCTAATGCCATCAAAGAAAGGTGAGTCAGTACAGGTAATCGGAATGAAACCTCTAGGGGTTATCCCACAAATAAAGTGGGAAACCACGCAAGTTATCCCTGCAAAAGTCATGTGCCTTCACAAAAACTCAACAAAAGGATTAGTGAAACAAGATAGGGTAACCAAGAGTTGCCCCCAAATCAAAATGTAACCACATGAATCATGCTTTTTCAATTCACAAAAAGCTCACAAAAAGCAACCAAGGGTAGGAGGCCTAAACCTCTTGTCAAACACATGCATCAAAAGGGTATCAAATTCACCCATAATACCTCATACATTTAGAGCATTCAAATTAAAGGCATAAAGATGATGGATATAGGGCAAACCTGATTGGAGAGCTTGATTGAAATTGAGTTGCACCCGTGAGGCAAAGGTGATTCCGTGCAGTTGAGTTCCCTTCAGGGTTTGGAGGTTGCTCTGAGTTCTCTGTCAGGTTTCTCTTCAGGTTTTGTCCAGGGTTTTGTTCCAAGGAAACCTCAGAGTATTTTGATTCTCTTCCTTTTTCTCAAGTGAGGCCTTGGTATTTATAGACTGAATTTCATGGTTTTGTGGGCTCAAATGAGAGAGACCCAAGTCCAAAATTTTTTATTATATTTTATTTATATTTTTTTTATTATTTTTATTTATTTATTTTATTTTGTAAAAAATTATTATTAATTTTTTTTTTCATTTTTTCTTTTTTTTTTTGTTTTTTTTTTCGGATCTAATTCTGATTGACATGATGAAATGCAATATGAAATGCTAAATGAATGCATGAATGAGGAGGGCAAATTTTGGGGTGTTACACAAGTAAGTAAATAAATGTACTAAAGCATGAACACCCAATAAACAAGAAAATTTACACAAGCTAGGAGGTGTTGGAGAATTGCCATCCAAGGCGCAGCGGAATTTAAAAATTTCTCCATTTAGTGATCCTTACGAATGGGCATGATCAGTGATAGAATCGTTACCTCTTGTGGCGATTCAAACCTTTGGTGCAGATCTCTGATAATGATCAAAACCTTTGATACAGATCCACGGGGCGATCACGAACGTTGAACGATGACAACGTCTCTACTCAGTCCACACGAACGAATTCCTTCAATCGCAGTGCTAGCTGTTATGAATGAAGGCTTTGAGTGAGAGAAAGAGGGAAACAAAATTCCAAGTCTCTACTTGAATTTCTGTCTGAGTGGAGTGTCAATGCTTCTACCCAAGGGGTTCTATTTATAGAACCACTTGTGTGGGCTTCAAGCCAAAAAGCCCACTTAAGTGTATTTTGCCCATATCTCATAATATGCCAAAATCACTTAAGTATTTTGTACCTTACCATATTTCGTTTCCACTTAAGTGCACCGTACCTTACGATGTTCCTTAATTATTCTATCTCTCATCAATCCGTCCTTTATGTGTGACCCTATAGGTTTTCGCGACGTTGGCAATTATATTAAATCACACATTTAACATAATAAACAGTGAGCGGTATCTAGCAACACATCACTGCTACCCAAGTCACGAAAATGTCATGTGATCTGACAAAACCTCCTGTGATAATAATTATGTGTATAATTACCCCTTTGCCCTTATGTCTATATTGAACACAAGGTATAGACCGTGTCACCCTTGTCCAGTTCAATATTGGGCCCATAGACATTTATCCTGTTACGCAGGATTGGCGAATTCCATCTAGGACACTCATGTCCCTCAGCATGCTTCGTGGAGTACCCATCAACTGTCTTTATGGTTATCCAGTTACGGACAACGTTGGATCAGCAATAAAGCACTCGACTCTACATCTAGGATCCATAGTGGTTTCAGGTCGAAGAGTGGTATACACTATTATCACCATGAGAATAACTTATGACACTTTGCATAACTTTCTATATAGTATTCTCATAGCGGGTCAATCCGGTATAAATATTACTCCTAATATTCATACCTATGTTTAATACTTGATAACTCTTTATCCATGATCCATGAGATGTGATCATCAGTCTACAAACATAATAGTCTTAATGCTTTAATGTTATCCCACTTCACATTAAAGCTCGACTACGGATACTTTAAGAATAGTGTCCTTATGTTTAATGTGCTCTCATGATTAAGTCACACTTAATACATTAAACGGACTATCTATTCTAGGGACTTTATTAATCAACCATAATAAAGAAAATGCCTTTTATTATTAATAAATAATTCGATACAAGTACCAAAAAATATTGGCCTCTAGGGCTTACACCAACAGGAGGGACTCACTTAGGGAAGATGGACCAGCAAGAGGTCAACTTCTTAGTCCCCAACAGAGTCGCCAGCTGTCGCAACCTGAAAAATACAGTGCGCGCAAAAAAACAACCGGCGAAAGAAAAAGACAGAAGAGTCGCCACCGTGCGTTATTCATCCCAAAGGAGGGAAAGGAAACGCTCGAAGTAAACCTGAAAAAGGAAAGGACAAGACGGGGTCTCGCAACCAAATCTTGGGTTCGGGAGTCGGTTATGCGAAGGGAAGGTATTAGCACCCCTACGCATCCATAGTACTCTACGGGATCCACTTTTGTGACTCTTGTCCAAAGGGTATGGGTTTAACTAATGTACTATTTACTAAAAGAAATGTTAGATGAAAATGACTCGCGCGGATGTCGCATCCACTGCATACGTATCTCATCTGAATATGAGAATCAGAGTCTTCGTAGCTCGGCTGACCTATGGGTTGGGGGGATGTGTGCTCGCTAAGACATCGCGTCTTATGCCTACGTATCTCATCTGGCCTGAGAATCAGAGCAAAACGTAGTTCGGCTAACTACGGGGTTATGGATTGGGTTTTGGACGAACAAGTTACTACGCAATCTACCGGATGCTCGACCTTTGGAGACTTACTCGCCTGTAGTAGAAGGAGTAAACGTGTTGCTTTGGGTTTTAGGGTTTGTTTGCGTTGTTGGAACGCGCATGCAAAAAGGAAGTCCTAGGCGAAGGAACAGTGCTACCTCAATTGGCATGCAGACGGGAGACTATTCGAAGCCTCGTGTCCTATGGGGAAACGACCACACCACACGAAACATGTATCTTAAAGTAAAAGGAAAAAGGGGGAAAATACCACACGGATGAAGATCCGAAGCTACAACAATTAGAGGGATAAGCAACTCTGAAACCCCTCCAGCTAGATCATCAAAAGAGTCAGTCAGTACGGGTAATCGGGATAAACCTCCAGATGGCATCCCTGCAAGAGTATGTGAGCCCTCACAAAAACTCGACAAAAGGTTAGAGTAACAGGATGAAAACAAGAGAAAACAATGCCATGGAAACACAAGACAGGTTAGGACAAAACAGAACAAAAAAAAAAGCAAATACTGTCACGTTCGCGACTGCTTCGCCTAGCGAAGCTTCACTGCGTGCTCGCCTAGAGAAGCGGCTAGCGAGCGCCTGCGGGTTTTGGATTCCTCCTTGATAACAGTTCGATCTCTATGATCCGAAACCCTGTGGTATCCATCTCATAAACGAAAATGATTAAAACATTCATAGTATTGTTACACATTCATGCCTATTCGAACCCGTGGGCAAAACCTGATATTACCTCATACATTCATAATATTCAAATTCAAGGCGTAAAGTAATAGGAACAAAGGCATACCTGATGAGAGAGACTGATTCGGATTGATTGGTACGACTGGATCTGCAAAATAGTACTAGGGTTTGTGTGAGGCGGAGTGCACTTCTCAGAGCTGCTTGAAGGTTTCTGCAGAGTAGTTCCTAGGTCTCTTTCTCCAGTCTCTGGTCTTTTCTGTTCAGCCAGTGTTCAGTAGTGTTCCGGGTTTATTTCATTGACCACTCTGGTATTTATATGCCAAATTTCGCAGCTTGTGGGCTTTGAATGAGGACAGCTCAAGCCCAAAATCTATCTGATATTTTCTGCAATACGCGCCCTTCGCCTAGCGAAGGATCCGCTCGCCTAGCGAGCATGACAGTGCTCTTCGCTAGGCAAAGCATCTGCTCGCATAGCGAGCATGACAGTGCTCTTCAATAGGCGAAGCATCTGCTCGCCTAGCGAGCATGACTGCTCAGCAGCAGATTCTTGCTTCCTCCAGCCTGGCGATTTGCTCGGTGAATAGGCCCCATCTGGCCCTGTTGGTAGTACCTCAAGTTTTTTTCTTGTGTCGACCGATCGTCTGAATAGAGCCCACAAAGTGTCTCGGATGATGCTCATGCTTCTTGGAGCTAATTCTGATTGACATGATGCAATGTGGTATGAAATGCTAAATGAATGCATGAATGAGGAGGGCAAATTTTGGGGTGTTACACATTCGTAGCTAAATTTGAAATTCGTAGCTAAATGGAAGCAAATTCCAGGCAAATTCTGGAAACGATGAACATTCAAGGTTGAAGATGAAGATCATCACGATCTTCATCTGGATTTTCCAGAAAATAAAAAATGTGTCCAGAAATCATCCAAAAGCATACCAATCGATTCATCATGCAATGCACATTCAAGATCCATAATCATTTCAACATAAAACACCAAAACAAGCACGGATCGAAGAAAATAAGATTCAACATCAAAAACTTCAATCTATCATATCTCACTCAAAACAACACCAATTTGCACGATTCAAAGCTCAGAATTACCAGCATACCTAGATCTACAACAATATCATAATAAATTTGAGAATTAGAGAGATCGATTCATGACCTCTTGAAGTGCAGATCCGTTGAATCGTGTTATCCAGGCATTGTGATGCTCCAAAGCTCTTCTATGATGCTTGTATGGATGATTAATGGAAGGAATGAGGTTCAATTCCACACGAATCCAATAGAATTTGAAATCACCATTAATGCTTCAAGCTTTGAGTATGAACAAAACATGCACGGTTTGCTTTGGTTCCACGTCCAAACTTGCTCAAGAACTCTTCAGGATCAAGAATCAACCAGTAGAAATGGCTTGGATGTGAAGAATTTTGAAGAAAGTTTGAGAGAATTTTTTTTGAGAATTTGAGATTCAGATTTGAAAGTTGTTGCTAATACCGAAAACAGTTAGGTTTTAGTTTATATATGCAATGATAATCATGCTCTAATCAGTTTTAGATCAAATGCAAATGAAATTAGCAAGTTATGGAGTGTAAGTGCAAATTGGTTTTTCACCTCTATCCATGAAATGCATGTGTGAACAGTGCACGAATCTGATTCAAATCCACTCAAACAAGGCCCATGCCCATTTGGGAAATGGTTTTGTAAGCTCATAATTCACCAAAATGATTTTATGGAATTTCCTTCTCAAAACTTCATGAATGTGCACATGATCATGCAAGTGAAATTCATGTCATGTAATGGATGTTTTGGAATATAGAGGTCATGAGGAGAATTTAGCAAAAAGAACCACTCATTTTGGAGTTTTGGTTGAAAAGTTAAGTCCATTTGAAGTTCCATGCATACTTTGCCATGTTTTGATCATATCTCCTTAACCACACATGAGAAATTGATGATCTTGGACTTTTTGGAAACGGGAGAGAACGATATACAACTTTCATGTTCAACAAAATTTCATTTGAAGCTTTCTTGATGAAGTAATATTGAGTTGAAGTTGGTCCAAAATCTTTCCATTTTTGGAAAGTTCAAATTATAGGTCACTTGCTATTTTTGGAAATTTTTGACTGGACCTCAAATTCTTCAATGTGAGTGTTTGAAATGTCAAATGAGACTTGTTTGAACATGAATGAAGTATTTGTAATCACTTCCCACCTCCAAATCCACAGTTGACTTTGCAGTTGACTTTCTAGGTCTTCAGTTGACTGGGAAATGTTCTGATGAAATGCAAGCCTCTACCACTTGGGATTTGCTTCAAAATGACATCATAGCTCATATGAACTCTTGTGAATGATTGTGGGGTCCAAATCTCAAGAATGACAACCATCTATTGCTCAATGAATGCCTTTGATTGTCTTGATCTGTTATTGCTTCATTTGCAAGACAAAGGTTAGATGACATATTTTTGTACTTTTGGTTAGTGATTAAAAGAAAAGCAATGATATACAAATGCAAACAATGTTTGGTGATCAAGAACCACCCTTAAAAAGGTGACCCACCCACAGGGAAGGGAGCAAGGTGCACAATGATCCTTGAGGCAATGCAATGATATGATATGATGCCATGAGGGATCTTAGGGACAAAATTGGGGTCTTACAGATGCCCCTATTTAAGGTCATTCTAGCCGGAGAAGTGAAGGTTAAAGTCTTCATCTCGACGCGGTAGAATGGGCTTAAATAACAGTAATGAGACAAATTTTGGTCCCTAAGAGACCTCATGATGCAAATGTATGCATGTAAAACAAACAAAACTTTGTGGGGAATATTGGTCCACAAAGAAAAGACAATCCAGCGGAGTAATACACTCACCAGGAACAGAGACTCTAACAGGACTCTCATGGGGATAAGAAAAGGAAAAAGAATGCATGAGCAGGACACGACTCTGAATTAGGGGAGACTAGGATTAGACACAGCGTGAGCAAGACACGACTGAACTGGAGACCTTATTGGGGAAGTAAAGGACTCAAACTGGGGAAAAGGAAAAGAATTCCAAAGGAAGACACATCCATTGGAAAGACTCAAGCTGACTCAAACTATCCGCGAAGGATACCTCGGATGAAAAATCCGGACTCGGACTGGGGAAAATTCCACACAGAACCTCCCTGCCGGGGAAAACTGCATATATTGGGGAAAACGCCAATACAACACAAGGGTAAAATCACAACGGAAACTCCACTGGGGAATGTCTAACAAAGAGACTCTCCTGGAGAAAAAAATCTGCAAGATGAGGTGTTACCGGCTACTGGGTAACAAACTCAAAGAGACATGTGATCTAAACACCGGTTATTGGGTGAAAGAATAACAAGCTCAGGAAGAATGAATATCTAGGACCGGTATAAGGGTGAGAGATATCAATCAACCAAACATCTGAGAAAGACCTAAAAAAGGTACATCAACTCAGGAAAATCTGACTCCACAGGGGACCAAGGTCATAATAAGGAGCAGAAAGGAAGGGAGACCAGGGATACTGACTACTGGGTATATAATAGGTGACCGACCAAAGCGTGAATTGGTATATATGCCAAAACACTCATCATCCGAAAGGAGGGCTTGAAAAAGCAAATCGACTTACAGGATGGACATTCGAATCCGCAACGGGAAAACGAATCTTACTCAGCTGGGAAAAAACCCAAAGAGCGCATGAGATATAATATCCATTACCGTCAGAACGTGGATAGTATACTCGCCTGAGATATATTATCCATTACCGTCAGAACATAGATAACATACTCGAAAAGGAGGAGACCAGAGATACCGGCTACTGGGTATATAATAGGTGACCTACCGAAACATGAATTGGTTTTTATGCCAAAACGCTCATCATCCTGAAGAGAGCAAAACGCAAACTTATCAAAGGATGGATATTCGATTCTACAAAGAAGACGAATCTTACTCCGCTGGGAAAATCAACAAAGGATTCCAACCAAAGAGTGAGTGAAATATATTATTCATTACCGTCAGAACGTGAATAATACACTCGAAAAGAAAGAACAAAGAATATCCGATTCCACAAAGGGACACGAATCCTACTCGACTGGGGAAACACAACAGGCTTCGACTGAAGAGTGCATGAGATATATTATCCATTACCGTCAGAACGTGGATAACATACTCGCATGGAAGATCATCCACAACCGGTTACTGGGTTAATAAAGGATAAATCAACCGAAAAGAAAGGCATCGGGATACCACAACTAGGTATATAAAGATGACCAATCAAAGGGAGCAACAATCATTACCGAGAAAAAGGGTGAATGAAAGAGAACTCACCGGGGATACATTGATAAACATCAATGATCCGGGGAACAAATCACTGGCATACGGTGACAGGACCCGCTGAGGATAAAATTGCTAGCATCCGGCAATTATCCACAAGGGAAGATCTGCTGGGGATAAAAATTGCTAGCATACGGCAATTACCCAGAAGAAGGAGGGAATATCAACATCGAATACTGGATGAAGATAACCACAAAGAGTAACCATCATTGGTTAGGATGAACAACAAGTTTAACTCTGCAAAAGGGAGAAATTAGGATTTACAACTACCGAATACGGGGTAGAAGACCAAAAATCTGGCTGAGGATAAAATATCTAGCATATGGCAATTATCCACAAGAAAGCCCAGACTCCACTAGGGATACAACAACAACATAGGATTTACAACTACCGAATACTGGGTAGAAGACCACAAAATCCACCATCAACCAGAATGAACCACAAAGGTTACCTCTGCTAGGGGATAAAAGTAGGATTTATAACTACCGAATACAAGGTAGAAAACCAACAATCCTCTGCGTGGGGAATTAAAGAATCACAACTCTGCACGGGGAAACAAGATAGGGTTTATAACAAACCACCAACTGCTGAAGAGCAAGAAAAAAAGGATTTACGACTACCGAATACGGGGTAGAAGACCATCAACTCTTGCTGAGGAATAAAAGGTATATAACCATAAATTCCGCCAAGAGGGAAAAGGAATATAGGACTTACAACTACCGGTTACTGGGTAGAGGCCCAAACTCCGCTGGGGATAAAAAGAATTATTGTCGGTTACTGGGCAATTTATTCATTTATTCCACAGGGAAGTACAAGAGACAGTTGAAAAATGTCAATTCAGGATCAAACCAAAAAGACAAACTGAATCAAGACTCGTCCTAATGAGGATATAACTCAATAGGAAGATCCATCCCAATATATGTGTTGGGAGGAAACGGAAAAAACCGTCATCAACGAGGGTATATCTCATTGGGGAATTGCAGAAGGAAAGACAGACACTTTCTGCTTATGGGGCTGACTCTATATTGAGAGATTAGACACCCGACATCGGCTTGGGAAGATCTATCGGAGAGATCTATATCACCATTAGCAGGAGGCAACAAACAAAAGATATATGGCAAAAAATGCAACATGAATATCTGAATGTTGAAAGTATGCATGAATATGCGTGATTTATGTTTGATGGATGCTGACAAAACAGACATGTCTAACACAAACAACCCCAGAAATCAAACGCCCGGTACTACACTTCCAGAGGAAAATCCAAGGAAAGCCAATCTGCTGGATATCCATATGCTAAAAAGCAAAGATCTGCTGGAAAGCAAGAGATCAGAGATATCAAAGAAATCACAAAATCTCTGAGTGATGGATCATCAATCATCCCAACTGGGGAACAGAAGTTCACAACAGGCAGAAAATGTCACAAAAACAAATCTGTTGGGGAAAAGGAGAAATCCCGAGATTTCTACAAGGGGATCTCAGTATCAACTGGGAAACAAAAGTTCACTGCTGAAGAGAACAGAACACACAAGTAGAATCTAGCCGCACAAGCAATTCTACTGGGGATACTGTCAGCCACTCTATTGGGGATAAACCCACTAAGGGAAAATAGATCACACTAGTAGATTCTGCCACAAGCCACTCTACTGGGGATCAAAAATAATCAGGAAATCCACCAAATATATGGATGATAGATCACCAACCCACCTGACTAGGGAACCGAAGTACACAACAGGCAGAAACTGCCACAAAAGCAACTCTGTTGAAGAAAGCCAACTCTGTTGGAGATACTGCAGGGAAATTACGAAACTTCCGCTGGGAAACAAATCACAGACACAATCCACCGTACCACAAACCTACTGGCGAATTATCTGAGGATGAGAAGGAGAGTTGGGGATCAACCACCAAATGCTGAACCTTCCAAGGAGAAACTACCCACTGCTGAGGAGGAAATAATCACTGCTCTGCTGAAGGGGTAAGAGGTGAAAATCTCAACAAGCATACTGATGGGGAGATAACATAGACGAAGTATATCATGCCAACAACTCCGCTGGCGACTGTACTGAGGAAACAGACGAAGTCCCGGGATGTCAATCCACCGACTGCTGAATCTTCAAAAAGGAAAGCAACCATGCTGGGGAGAGAATACTGTTGGAGAGGATTGTGGAGTTCTGAACAAACACTCTGGTTGGGGAACAAAATCTCAACAGAAGCACTGCTTAGGGAACAACCCTAACAACAATCTGAAGAAAGAGGATACAACCATGCCAAGAATATGAACAAATGTCTTACCCTGTTAGAAATCATGCCACCCTTGGGAGAGCACTAAGAAATTCTTAAGTATCCTTTTATCATTGTGAATGTTCACTTTGTTTAAAACGACAATTTTATGAAAAATTTGTTTGTTTAAAACAATGACATTTTATCAATTAAAACATGCAAAACATTTGTTGAATTGAAACAAATAAGAGTGCAAATAATTGGATAAAAGCTCAAATTGATTTGATGGAATGATAGCCTGCAAATGGCAAGACTCCATAGATCTGTACAAGTTTGAAATCAGTGATATATATTGGAAGAGGGCTACATTGAACATAATGATCCTTTCTCTACCAATTTGAATTTCGACGTATTCGAAGCTTCAGTAGACGACGAATCGAGAATCCCTGACGAACAGACGGTTGCGGAACAGAAAGTCTTGTCCGGATGCAGTTTCTTCCCTAATTTTTGCCTAGATTGCCCCAGGGTGAGGTACTCAATCTAGCGGGATACAAATTCATTTTTCTTCATGTCTCTAACTTTTTCCTGGATATCCCTTTCGGGTTTTCCACCGAGATGCTCATTTTTGCCTAAGCCGCCCTTTCGGGTTTTCAACTTAGCGAGCTATTCTGTTTTTCTTTTGCTCTTTTTTTTTAGGCAAAGTATTTCTTGACTGCATCTGAATTCACAGGACGGGTGAAATCCTCCCCATCCATTATTGTAAGCATCAAAGCTCCGCCTGAAAAGGCTCTCTTAACAACATATGGACCTTCATAGTTTGGAGTCCACTTGCCCCTGGAATCGGGCGCGAAAGACAAGACTTTCTTGAGCACGAGGTCACCTTCCAGGAACACACGAGGCTTGTCCTTCTTATCGAATGCTTTCTTCATTCTCTGCTGATATAACTTACCATGACACATGGCAGTCAATCGCTTCTCTTCAATCAAATTCAGTTGGTCATAACGACTCTGAATCCATTCAACATCAGTCAACTTGGCTTCCATCAAGACTCTCATTGATGGGATCTCCACCTCTACTGGGAGAACAACCTTCATGCCGTAAACAAGAGAGAAAGGGGTTGCCCTTGTTGAAGTGCGGGCAGATGTACGATAACCATGCAAAGCAAATGGCAGCATCTCGTGCCAATCTTTGTACGTAACAACCATCTTCTGGATAATCCTCTTGATATTCTTGTTAGCAGCTTCAACAGCCCCATTCATCTTCGGTCTGTAAGGAGAGGAATTATGGTGTGCAATTTTGAACTCAACGCACAACCCTTCCATCACCTTATTATTCAGATTAGATCCATTATCAGTAATGATCTTATCTGGCACACCATAACGGCAAATAAGCTGATTCTTGATAAACTTCACGACCACCTGCCTGGTCACATTAGCATATGATGCGGCTTCAACCCATTTGGTGAAGTAATCAATTGCTACGAGAATAAACCTGTGTCCATTGGACGCTTTCGGTTCAATCATGCTAATCATGTCGATTCCCCACATAGAGAAAGGCCATGGTGATGAAATCACATTCAGAAGTGTCGGAGGAATATGAACCTTATCCGCATAAATCTGACACTTGTGGCATTTCTTCACATATTTGCAGCAGTCAGACTCCATTGTCAGCCAGTAGTAGCCTGCTCTCAGCATCTTTCTAGCCATGGCATGTCCATTGGAATGAGTACCAAATGAACCCTCATGGACCTCAGTCATCAACAGGTTTGCTTCGTGTCTATCCACGCATCTGAGCAAAACCATGTCAAAATTTCTCTTATAAAGCACTTCACCACTGAGGTAGAAACTGCCTGACAACCTTCTCAAAGTTTTCCTATCTTTCACAGATGCCCCAGGCGGGTAGACCTGGTTCTGGAGGAAATTCTTGATATCAAAATACCAAGGCTTGTCATCATTCACTTCTTCCAATGCAAATACGTGAGCTGGTTTGTCCAAGCGCATCACGGTAATATTGGGAACTTCATTCCAATACTTGACTACAATCATCGAAGCAAGCGTAGCAAGCGCATCTGCCATCCGATTATCTTCTCGAGGAATATGATGAAAGTCAACTTCTGTAAAGAACGTTGAAATCCTTCTCGCATAATCTCTATACGGAATGAGACCAGGTTGATTCGTCTCCCATTCACCCTTGATCTGATTGACAACCAAGGAAGAATCACCATACACATCAAGATGCTTGATTCTCAAATCAATACATTCTTCCAGTCCCATAATACAGGCTTCATACTCAGCCATATTATTCGTGCATTTGAAAGTTAGCCTTGCTGTAAACGGAATATGCGTGCCATGAGGAGTAATGATTACCGCCCCAATTCCATTTCCATACTGATTCACAGCGCCATCAAACACCATTGTCCATCTGGAACCAGGTTCCGGACCTTCATCAAGTGTAAGCTCATCACAATCTTTCATTTTCAAATACAGAATCTCCTCATCTGGGAAGTCGTACTGAACAGACTAATGATCTTCAATCAGCTGATGCGCCAAATGGTCAGCCAAGATACTTCCTTTGATAGCTTTCTGAGCTCGATACTCGATATCATACTCAGATAACAACATCTGCCAACGGGCAATCCTCCCAGTTAAAGCAGGCTTCTCGAAGATATACTTGATTAGATCCATTCGGGATATCAACCAAGTTGTATGATTTATCATGTACTGGCGTAAACGCTTAGCAGCCCTAGCCAAAGCACATCATTTCTTCTCAAGCATAGAGTATCGAGACTCACAACCAGTAAACTTCTTACTGAGGTAGTAGATAACAGATTATTTCTTCCCTGATTCGTCTTGTTGGCCGAGTACACAACCCATCGAGTCTTCAAGCACAGTCAAATACATGATCAGAGGTCTTCCTTCTACAGGCGGAGACAAGATCGGAGGTTCAGATAGATACTCTTTGATACTGTCGAAAGCTTTCTGGCAATCCTCGGTCCAATCATGAGATTGATCTTTCCGGAGGAGCTTGAATATCGGCGCACATGTGGCAGTCATGTGGGATATAAATCTGGAAATATAATTCAAGCGGCCAAGAAAACCTCGGACTTGCTTCTCAGTTTTGGGCGCAGGCATCTCTTGTATTGCTTTGACCTTTGCAGGATCAACCTCAATACCTCTTTTGCTAACAACAAAACCCAACAACTTGCCGGAACGGACTCCAAATGTACATTTATTCGGATTCAGACGAAGCTTGTACTTCCTCAGACGCTGAAAAAGCTTCAACAAATGCTCGACATGTTCAACTTCCGTTCGGGACTTAGCAATCATATCATCAACATAGACCTCTATCTCCTTGTGAATCATATCGTGAAACAAGGTAGTCATAGCACGTTGATACGTGGCTCCGGTGTTCTTCAAACCGAAGGTCATCACTCGATAACAAAATGTTCCCCAAGGTGTGATGAATGTTGTCCTCTCCATATCCTCGGGTGCCATCTTGATTTGATTATATCCGGAAAATCCGTCCATAAACGAAAAGACTTTGAATTTAGCTGTATTGTCTACCAACATATCAATGTGTGGTAGAGGGAAATCATCTTTCGGACTAGCTTTATTCAAATCTCTGTAATCAACACACATACGGACTTTTTCGTCTTTCTTAGGCACTGGCACGATATTGGCCACCCATAGAGGATATGTAGAAGTCACCAAAAACCCTGCATTAATTTGCTTCTGAACTTCCTCTTTGATCTTTACTGCCATATCTGGATGAGTTCTTCTGAGCTTCTGCTTCACAGGCACGCACTCAGGCTTCAAAGGCAGGAAATGTTGCACAATATCTGTATCTAGACCTGGCATGTCTTCATACGACCAAGCGAAGATATCGGAGTATTCTCGTAGCAAACTGATCAACCCCTTCTTGACAGACTCTTCAAGAAATGCCCCAATCTTCACCATACGAACACAGTCTTCAGACCCCAAGTTGACTGTTTCCAGATCTTCGAGATGCGGCTGAATGATCTTCTTCTCGTGCTCAAGGAGACGGGTAATCTCATCAGGAATCCCTTCAACATCGTCTTCCTCTGCCTCAAATACAGGGAATTCAAAATTGGGAGATGGCGTTGGATCATTATGTTCAACGGGTTTTAGAATCAACCTGCATAATGATTTTGGATAATAAAAACTTTTAGAATTTAAACAAGCAAACCATTATGCAGATGAAAAGGTTGCTTTTATTCTTGTTTTTTAGGGTTTTTTATGATCACTGATTTCATGCAAAAGCAAAAAGTGAAAACAAATGGAAAAACAAATATTTAACATGCATTAATTGAATGAAAATATCATTGTATAAATGCTGCCAACAATGTCATCACTTCTCCTTTTGGCATGGGAGAAGGGTTTTTTGAACAAAGTGAACAAATTACGCTGACTTATGAATGACCGTAGGAACATCCACAGCGACCCATTTGTGGCAGATCCCGCTAGGGATAACAAAGTTGCTCAAATCCTCTGCATCCTCTTCCAGAATAGCAGCAGATTCTTCAACTTGATCAGCATGGATGAATCCTCCACTCTTGAACAGTCCTTGCGCGTTGAATGCCCCAGAAGAATAGCCAATGCCAGCCCGAGACTTATTATCTTCAAGCTCAATCATCTTCCCCAAACCAGCAACTGCACCACATTCAATGGCCAGTTTCGCATCATGATAGGAAGCAAATGAAGGAGACTTCTTCTCAATCGGCTCGACAATAGATAAAGCTTGGAAAGGAGTTCCAACTTCATCCTCAGCATCAATATATGAGAAAGAAGACAAGTGGCTAACCAGGAGAGCCTTTTCTCCCCCTACCACAACCAGTTTCTTATTCTTAACGAATTTCAGCTTCTGGTGTAGGGTGGATGTCACGGCGCCAGCCTCGTGAATCCATGGTCTTCCAAGGAGACAGCTATAAGATGGGTGGATATCCATAACCTGAAAGGTAACTTGGAAATCACTTGGTCCAATCTTGATTGGGAGATCAACTTCCCCAATCACGGTCTTGCGCGACCCATCAAAAGCTTTCACAACAACACCACTCTGCCTCATGGGAGGCCCCTGATATGACAATCTCGAAAGAGTGGTCTTCGGCAATACATTCAAAGATGACCCAGTGTCCACCACCACGTTGGACATGGCGTCGGTCTTGTAATTCATAGAAATATGTAAAGCCATGTTGTGGTCTCTTCCCTCCTCAGGGAGATCAGCGTCATAGAAACTCAAAGTGTTGCAAGCAGTAATGTTTGCAACTATACTGTCAAACTGTTCTATAGTGACGTCGTGATCGACATAAGCCACGTCTAATACTTTCTACAGAGCCTCCTTATGGGGTTCTGAATTCAGAAGCAAAGATAGCACGGAGATCTTGGATGGCGTTTGTAGAAGCTGGTCTACAACGTTGTACTCACTCTTCTTGATGAGCCTCAACATCTCATCACAGTCTTCATTCACAATGCCACTCGGGCCAACAAAAGAAGTAGGAGTCTTTTGTACAGAGGAGGGTTTGGCAACAGGTGCCGGATTCGGAACATTAACCGCATTCCCAACCGGACGAACAACATAATCAGCAATAACATGAGGCTTCGGGGGTGCAGAAAACACGCGACCACTACGGGTCAACCCGCTCACATCAGCAATATTAACCACAGAAGTTGAAGGCAATGGCACTTCCTTCCCATCTTCCACAGCAACAGGATTGTAGCGGAAGGGAATTGCTCTATCTGAAACATAAGGCACAGGGCCTGCAGGTTTAATCACCAAGGAAGGAGAGACCTTCGGCTTGCTACCATCATAACAGATGATAACAGGCTCAGGAATCCTGAACACAGGAGAGATCACATTCACCTCAGGTTCGTCTTCATCAACATTTCTGTTTTGAAGAATCTCAATGGTACCATCATCTAGTAACTCTTGCAGCTCTCTGCGCACTTGGCGACAATCCAGACGATTGACAGAACAAATACGACATTTGTCATGGTCGTGTTCCATATGACTGTAATCACACAGCAGACGATGCAACTCAACCAATGACTGTCGAATATGGATTACATATTTGACCTTATATTTTCCAGGGCAACCCTGGACCATGTTAACCGACTTCCCATGCTCGGGCAATGGGTTCTTCGTAATATTGGGGCCTGAGTCCTCAAAGCCTAGAATGCTGCATCTCATAAGGTCTTGCACCTTAGTCTTCAATGGATAACAGTTCTCTATATTGTGACCGGGAGCACCGGAATGATAAACACAATGTTGGTCAGGCTTGTACCACCACTGCGGGTTGGCAGGTACAGCCGGAGGATCCCTCGGGGTAATCAGTTTCCGCTCTATTAAAGAGGGATATAGCTCAGCGTATGACATAGGAATAGGATCAAAAGTGATCTTCTTCCTATCATAATTCAAATTAGCCTGATTACTGTTGTTGCGAGGCTGGTAAGCCTGTTGCTGTGGGCGATGTTGCTGTTGATACTGAGGTTGTTGCTGATTATGCTGATTATGCTGATGCTGATAATTGTCCCTGAAGATAGGTGCTACACTAGCCACCTGGTGCTGACTGCTGACATGACGCACAGGCTTTCTCTTGGCAGAGGGTCTTCTGGGTTTAACATGGGATTGCACAACATGTGCTTCCCCATCTTTCTTCTTAAACGCCCCATATCGTTTAGAAGAGCCTTCATCCTTAGATAAACGTCCTTCCCGGACTCCTTCCTCCAATCGCATCCCCATGTTCACCATCTCGGTGAAATCAGAGAGAGCACTAGCGACCATCCGCTCATAATAAAATGAACTAAGAGTTTTCAGAAAAATCTTAGTCATCTCCTTCTCTTCCAGCGGAGGAGTAATCTGAGCTGCCAGCTCTCGCCACCTCTGGGCATACTCTTTAAATGTCTCTTTGTCCTTCTGGGACATATCTCTGAGTTGATCACGGTCAGGAGCCATATCCACATTATATTTGTATTGCTTGACGAAGGCTTCGCCAAGATCGTTGAAGGAACGGATGTTTGCACTATCAAGGCTCATATACCAACAAAGAGCTGCACCAGACAAACTATCCTGAAAATAATGAATCAACAACTAATCATTATCCGTTTGAGTAGACATTTTCCTGGCATACATAACTAGGTGGCTGAGCGGGCAGGTGTTCCCCTTATACTTCTCAAAGTCAGGGACTTTGAACTTGACAGGTATCTTAACACCAGGAACCAAACACAGTTCAGTAGCAGACTTGCCGAACAAATCTTTCCCTCAGAGGGTCTTCAATTCCTTGCGGAGCTCAAGGAATTGGGCATTCATTACTTCCATCTTTTCATTAACATCTGGGCCTTCAGACGGCTCAGAATGATAGATGGTGTCGTCCACCCTAGAAATGGTATGCACGACAGGAGGAGGCATCGCAAGGACCGGGCTAGATGCCGACATAGAAGCAAATGTAGGAGCTGGAATATCTGGCATAAAACCTGGAGGCATACCCCACGGAAACCCCGCTGACATGGCATTCGGCATGAAATGGGCACTGGCAGCTGGCACTATCGAGGAGACAATGTCTGATATAACAGTCCTCTAGGGAGGAGTTGCAGGAGGTGGAGACGGTTGATTATGGGCAGCTAAGAACTGCTCCATCGGAGCGCTCAGTCTGGCGACCTCTTCCTTCAGCTCTCGGTTCTCTTGTTCAAGTTGATCCATCACTCTTGCAGAATTAGCTCGGGTGTAGTACCGATGAGTCAGCTTGTCTTCAAAATAAATGAAGAGCACAGAGTTAGGCCACAGACAAGAAGACCAGAACAACCTGCTTATGCAAAATGATGCATGCAATGCTCGTTCATATGCTTTGTTTTTATATTTCAAGAAACTTTTAGGGTATTATTTGCAATTTTGAATATTAAGCATTTGATCGCATATGGAAAATATCTCATCAAATATATTTGAACAAAGAAATACAGCATTGTTGATTATTACAAGGAAAAGGAAAATAAACATCCTATGGATCCCTAGAAGCTCGAGATGCTGGAAGACGAGATACACAAAGCTTCTTGATCTCTCTCTCATATGCAGCTTCCATATCCGCTTTCTCCTTAGCAAGTCGGTCATACTTCCTCTTCCAGAATTTGGAAGACTGAGGAAGCAGAGAAGTCCAGGTATCATTCGGATCGTCTATCACCTGATGCTCAAGGAATTCGATCAGAGCGTCCTTTTCCTTAAGCTGTTGAAGCAACTCTTCTCTTTCACACATCCCGACACGTGAAAGGTCTTCTTCTCTCAACTCCTCTACACCTTGGTTAGGGAGGGTTGAAGGCCCAGCCACAACCAACGGTGTAGGTCTCGGATAATCATAAGGCATAAGATACTCAGAGGCTCTCTGTCTGACCCAAGAAGTATACGGCTCCTGAGCAATGCAGTTCTTCGGACCCAACTCGCTTCTACCCTTCTTGTGAATCTTGCGCCAAGCGCGGACCATCCTGGCTTTCAGGCCTTGGGGATCTTTACCCTCCTGAAAGAACACACCTTCTAACAGAATGTTATGAGGTTTATCCTTTAGGGGGAACCCAAGCTGACGATGTGCTAAGATAGGGTTGTAGCTGATCCCACCACATGTACCAAGAAGAGGCACATTAGGGAATTCACCACAATAATCAATGATCTGAACTGTATCATACACGCGATCATACCAAGAGATATCATCATTGGTGAGAGACATAAGTCTCGTAGACCACCGTAGACATCCTTTGTTCTCCTTGAAAGCAACCGTCTGCGGTAAGTGAGAAATAAACCACTTATACAACAGAGGCAAACAACACACAATAGCTCCTCCACCCTTTGCATTCCTCAGATGCAAAGAGAAATAGGTATCACCCAACAGAGTAGGAACGGGATTAAGAACAGAAAAGATCCTAATGGCGTTCATATCCACAAATTTGTCGATGTTGGGGAACAATACCAATCCATAGATGAGCAACACGAATATGGCCTCAAAGGCATCCTCACTCATGGCCTTCCCATAAACGGTAGCTTGAGCGATGAGGAAATCAGAAGGAAGACCCTGAATTCCACCTTTGGTGGTCATATGCGCTTCGATAAGGGATTCATCTATGTGCAACAAGTCTGCAATCTATCGAGAAGTCAGAATACTCTCTAAGCCACTGAATGGCACCTGATCCAGAATAGGAATACCCACAAGATGAGCATACTCATCAAGCGTAGGCAACGGCTGAAAGTCCGGAAAAGAGAAGCAATGATACAGAGGATCATAGAACTGGGCCAAAGTACTCATCAACCCTTCGTCAACCTGAGTAGTCAACAGAGGCAGAAGCTTCCCATAACGAGCTTTGAAACCCAAGGGATCTAATACATAAGATGTCAGATTCCTTAACTCTTTCAGATCGGGTTGTCTAAAGCTGTACTTCTTTGTATGCCTTTTTGGTCTCTCCATGTCTGAAAATTTTGCAAATAAACCCTTTAAGTTCCTTGAAAATTTTCTGATTTTTCTGATGACATGAATGCAGATGAATGCATGAATGTATGAATGCAGCAATCACACTCAAGGATCAAGCAAATCACACTAGACAAAGGTCACGGGAAAGCTCATAGCATCCTTAATATCAATCATCCATTTTGGTGGATTATGGTTTTCACCTTATCAGCACCCAAGTTCCATTGATATTAACGATACATGAACCGGCTCAATCATCCTTAATATCAATCATCCATTTTGGTGGATTATGGTTTTCACCTTATCAACACCCAAGTTCCATTGATATTAAGGATGTCTGAACGACTCAACCATGAATCACGGGTTTGTTGAGAGTCACGAGCATGGAGTCTCGGTTAAGAACCACCCAAAGGGAGTGTACTAGGGTTTAAACCTGCCGAACATGTTCTACCAGAGGTTCCCATAGTCATCATCCCATCTTTCGAATATTATCGGAGGAACGAATACTCGTATTCCAAAAATATTCTCAAGAGAGACTCTTATGAGTGTAATATCGCATGACAATCGCATCAGATCTTACATCTGAACGACCTCCGCACTACGTCCTAAAAATAGGCCAAGATGGGCTTGGTAAACTAAGGTCCTTGGCTTCTAAGGCACATGATTGAAAAAATAATGCCTAACCACAAATAACTTGTGTGACATTATTAATCCAACATGACCTCCACCAAGTGAATGGACTCGCAAGTCAACTTGTTAAGGAATACTCCACACAAGTCGACAAGACTATGCCATTCTCCTATCCTAAAGTGCACTCGAGTTCGGGTATAGAACTCATCTCACAGAGATCACCAAGCAAACAGCAATTGTATATCAAGCAATTTAAACATTACAATCAATACAGTAATCCCAAATTGTACAAAAATATGTCATATAACAAATAAACAATATCATACAACAAGGGTGAAAAGTAGGCAAAACCACCAAGGAGATGACGTCCCCAGCGGAGTCGCCACTTTTCTATAGCGGTGTATTCGTCACTTTATGATTTATTGACTAAATCAAAAGCAAAGCATACAAAGATAGAGTCGCCACCGCACTTTTATTTATCCAAAGGAATGACTAAAAAGCGAACAAAAGCCTAAGAAGTTTTACACATAGAAAACTAATGAAAGATCAGAGATCTGGGTAAGGGGTTAATTACGCAATGGGAAGGTGTTAGGCACCCAAAACGTCCTAGGTACTCCTAGGGAGCCCTTTTCACGACTTGTTGTACGAAACGTTATTTGTTTATGAAATCTTTATTGTGCAAACATGGATTGAAGGGATGAGAGAAAGAATATACAAGCTATTATTTATGTGTTTGAGCGGATGAACCCGTTGCCTACGTACCTTTCCATGGAAGGTAAGGATCAAAACGCCGTAGTTCGGCTAAAAGATTTCCAAAATATGAGTGGATTGATTTTAAAACAAAAGCCCTAAGGTCTTTCGTTATCCACGGGAGAAAACTCAACCTTATACAAACAACAAGTCCACCATGTGAGAAAAGCTTCAACTTGCTAGTGAGGGGTTAACCCTATAATAAGCAAGGAAGTCTTACAATTCAATCACTAAGGACAAAGGGTGAGATTAACATCAACCAACTAGGATAAATCAAACCTATGGCTAATGCATGAAAACTTATCAAGAATGGACAAAGCCACAAAACAATTGAATGAGTGAAATTCACCAATTAGGATTATTCACAAAAGTGGTCAAGATATGATTAGAATTCAATTCAAAAGAAATATCATGAAATGAAGTTGGACAAATCAAAGGCCTAAAGCCTAGGTTTCTAATTTGAAAACAAATGAGAATGTTTGCACAATAGTTTTCAAGTTTTGGATTAACATGCAAATGGAGGTTTCAAGAAACAAAAGATGGGAGGGTGAAGGAGTAAAACTTCTTAGATGTTCACCTCTTGAGATCATATGTAGATGATTCAAGTGATTCCTTTGGAATAGGCAACAATGCAATAACAGATGAACAAAGTAAATGGATACCGGATGCCAATCAATGGACTTATTCGAATCTCACAAAACAAAATGAAACATGGATACCAGATGCCAATCAATGGACTTATACTAGTCTCCTAAAACAAAATGAAACATGGATACTAGATGCCAATCAATGGACTTATACTAGTCTCACAAAACAAAGAAGACAAGGATACCATATGCCAATTAATGGACTTATACTAGTCTCACAAAACAAAGAAGACAAGGATACCAGATGCCAATAAATGGACTTATACTAGTCTCCCAAAACAAAGAAGACAAGGATACCAGATGCCAATCAATGGACTTATACTAGTCTCCTACAATATCATAGGATACAACTGCCAATCAATGGTCTTATGCTTGCCTCCTCCATGGACAAAACAAGATGCTATAAAGCAAAGTTTATGAAATGACATACAAATGATGATGATAAATGCACAAAGGCACACTCAAGCAAATATGCACAAATGAATCAAATAAGCAAACAAACAAGTCAATTAGCACACACTATATACAATCAATTAGGCTCAAGCAAGGTTAGGCTTTACAGCCAACTGGAATGGGGTATTTTGAGCTCTTAACCCTAACATTGAGAGTTAGGGTGAAGTAGATGAAAAGGAGCTGAGAGGTGTGCCTCATAGCTCTTATCCCTGGTCAGGGAGAGCTTTGATCAATGGAAAGTGTGGGAGTTCAGAAAGTTGGAACTCTTCTCCACAAGTAGACTCTATAAGATCTTGGGTTATTATTCACAATGCATCAACACATGGTGTGAGCAAGGTGAATGATACACTGAGTAGCAGGAGATGGATTACACATCTCTTTTATCTGCCAATTGCCTCATAAGAGGACTTTACCTGTTTGGCACAAAGATTAAATAATCACAAGCATTGCCTCTTAAGGAGGACTTCAGACAAGTGCCTGCCCACATAACAGGACAGGTCTTCCAGACTACATGAAGAAGAGAGATCATACCTAAGTGGTTAAGAAACCAAGCAAAAGCAAAGTTCAAATGAACTTAAAGCAACTTAGGTACCTGTGGAAACAACTAAGCAAATTAGTATAAAACTCAGACAATCAGACAACAGTCAATAAGAAACAGATGATCTCAATGTACAAAAGGTGCAAGCCAAAGGCAAACTCAAATGATTGAGCATCAACCTATAAAACACACAATGTTAGTAATCACAAGTAAACATCAATATTCACATCATGAAGCATCACCAATTATGGGACTTGAATGCTTAACCTGAAATCAAAGCTTCAAACATAAGCCACAAACCACGATGGAGAAAAAATTTAAAACAGGAGCTGAAATTTAACATGAATCAACTTCAAACACTCATTGACAAGCTCCAAAAGGTCTCACATTAATATCAATTACCAAATGCATTTCATGATCAATAGAAGTTCAAGACAATTTTAAAGCTCATATGTGATCAACCAGAACGAAAAATGCAAATCAAATCAGAAATAAATCAAATAATTCTGATAAAATTCATGATCAATCAAGACATTCATAATATGCATCACACAAAAAATCAGAAGCATTGGACATCATTTGGCATGACAAACGCATCATACAAGTTGAACATCAAAAGGTGTGACATAAATTGTCACACCAAGTTAGCACAATCATAAAACAGCAATGGATCACAGGAAAAATACCAAACCAACACCAAAATGTCAAGCAATGTGTCTAGTTATAGCATGCAAAATTTCACATTCATTAGATTAAAGACCAGCATTTCACAAAGGTATAAGCATGGCAAGGTCAAATAAGCATACATGTTCAAACATTCTAGCACAAAAAATTATCCAGCCATGCACAACTTGTAAAATTATGATGATAAAATAGTAGACAAGATAAGGATCACAGTGCAAAAAACTTGGTATTTTTTGGATCAATATTCAAATTGTTATGAATTTTTAAAGTTGGAGAAAATTAAAAAAACACATGTGAAGCATATAGTATGAAATGGAGGGAAAAGGAAAAAAAATGATGAAGCATCTGAAATAATACACTGGCCAGGAATCGATCCGCTACCAGATTCAAATATGCGCGCTCAATTATAAACGACGTCGCTTAGTCTAAACCCTAGCGCGCCAAAAGCATTCGTAGCTAAATTTGAAATTCGTAGCTAAATGGAAGCAAATTCCAGGAAAATTCTGGAAACGATGAACATTCAAGGTTGAAGATGAAGATCATCACGATCTTCATCTGGATTTTCCAGAAAATAAAAAATGTGTCCAGAAATCATCCAAAAGCATACCAATTGATTCATCATGCAATGCACAATCAAGATCCATAATCATTTCAACATAAAACACCAAAACAAGCACGGATCGAAGAAAATAAGATTCAACATCAAAAACTTCAATCTATCATATCTCACTCAAAACAGCACCAATTTGCACGAGTCAAAGCTCAGAATTACCAGCATACCTAGATCTACAACAATATCATAATAAATTTGAGAATTAGAGAGATCGATTCATGACCTCTTGAAGTGCAGATCCGTTGAATCGTGTTATCCAGGCCTTGTGATGCTCCAAAGCTCTTCTATGATGCTTGTATGGATGATTAATGGAAGGAATGAGGTTCAATTGCACACGAATCCAACAGAATTTGAAATCACCATTAATGCTCCAAGCTTTGAGTATGAACAAAACAGGCACGGTTTGCTTTTGTTCCACGTCCAAACTTGCTCAAGAACTCTTCAGGATCAAGAATCAACCAGTAGAAATGGCTTGGATGTGAAGAATTTTGAAGAAAGTTTGAGAGAATTTTTTTTGAGAATTTGAGATTCAGATTTGAAAGTTGTTGCTAATACCGAAAACAGTTAGGTTTTAATTTATATATGCAATGCTAATCATGCTCTAATCAGTTTTAGATCAAATCCAAATGAAATTAGCAAGTTATGGAGTGTAAGTGCAAATTGGTTTTTCACCTCTATCCATGAAATGCATGTGTGAACAGTGCACGAATCTGATTCAAATCCACTCAAACAAGGCCCATGCCCATTTTGGAAATGGTTTTGTAAGCTCATAATTCACCAAAATGATTTTATGGAATTTCCTTCTCAAAACTTCATGAATGTGCACATGATCATGCAAGTGAAATTCATGTCATGTAATGGATGTTTTGGAATGTAGAGGTCATGAGGAGAATTTAGCAAAAAGAACCACTCATTTTGGAGTTTTGGTTGAAAAGTTACGTCCATTTGAAGTTCCATGCATACTTTGCCATGTTTTGATCATATCTCCTTAACCACACATGAGAAATTGATGATCTTGGACTTTTTGGAAATGGGAGAGAAGATCTACAACGTTCATGTTCAACAAAATTTCATTTGAAGCTTTCTTGATGAAGTAATATTGAGTTGATGTTGGTCCAAAATCTTTCCATTTTTGGAAAGTTCAAATTATAGGTCACTTGCTATTTTTGGAAATTTTCGACTGGACCTCAAATTCTTCAATGTGAGTGTTTGAAATGTCAAATGAGACTTGTTTGAACATGAATGAAGTATTTGTAATCACTTCCCACCTCCAAATCCATAGTTGACTTTGCAATTGACTTTCTAGGTCTTCAGTTGACTGGGAAATGTTCTGATGAAATTCAAGCCTCTACCACTTGGGATTTGCTTCAAAATGACATCATAGCTCATATGAACTCTTGTGAATGATTGTGGGGTCCAAATCTCAAGAATGACCACCATCTATTGCTCAATGAATGCCTTTGATTGTCTTGATCTGTTATTGCTTCATCTGCAAGACAAAGGTTAGATGACATATTTTTGTACTTTTGGTTAGTGATTAAAAGAAAAGCAATGATATACAAATGCAAACAATGCTTGGTGATCAAGAACCACCCTCAAAAAGGTGATCCACCCACAGGGAAGCGAGCAAGGTGCACAATGATCCTTGAGGCAATGCAATGATATGATATGATGCCATGAGGGATCTAAGGGACAAAATTGGGGTCTTACAATAACCATTAAGGAATGCGCTCTTGACATCCATTTGATACAGTTTGATAGAATGATTTATAGCGAAGGATACAAGAAGACGAATATATTCTATCTTGGCGACTGGAGCGAAGGTTTCATTGTAGTCAATACCTTCTTGTTGACAGTAACCTTGAGCTACCAGTCGAGCTTTGTTTCTGACGACTTCTCCTTTCTCATTCAGCTTGTTTCTGAATACCCATCTGGTTCCGATAACGTGAGTGCCTCTGGGCTTGGGAACAAGATCCCAGACATCGTTCTTTGTGAATTGATCTAACTCTTCTTGCATGGCTAGAACCCAGTCGTTATCTTGAAGTGCCTCATCACAGGATGTAGGCTCGATCAGAGACACTAGTCCTAGAGGAGTCTCTTCAGGGGTCTTGAAGGTAGATCTGGTTCTGACAGGTTCGTCCTTGTTACCTAGAATCAATTCTTCAGATATGTTGAGGTGACTTTTAGCTTTCTTTAGGATTAATGGAAGATTAATTTCCTCAGGATTTTGAATGGCAGTTGCTTCTGGAGCTTTGTCAGATCCTGCAAGAGTGATTTCTAAATCTGCAAAAATTTTAACTAGCTTTGACTTTTCAGGGTCAAGCTTATCGTCAAATCTGACATGAATTGATTCTTCCACAATTTTGGTTTCTGTATTGTATACTCTGTAGCCTTTAGCGCGTTCTGAGTATCCTAACATAATACCTTTCTGTGCTTTGGAATCAAACTTGTTCAGATGTTCTTTAGTGTTTAAAATAAAACAGGAGCATCCAAAAGGATGAAAATATGAAATGTTTGGTTTTCTTCCTTTACATAATTCATAGGGAGTCTTTTCCAGAATGGGTCTTATGGAGATTCTATTCTGAATATAACATGCTGTATTTACAGCTTTGGCCCAAAAGTGCTTAGCCACGTTTGTTTCATTGATCATAGTTCTTGCCATCTCTTGGAGTGTCCTATTCTTCCTCTCTACAACTCCATTTTGTTGTGGAGTTCTAGGGCAGGAGAAATCCTGGGATATTCCATTAGAGTCAAATAATTCCTCAAAAAATTTGTTTTCAAATTCCCCACCATGATCACTTCTGACTCTTACAATTTTAGAGTCAAATTCTTTTTGCACTTTGGAACAGAAGCTAGTGAATACAGATTGAGACTCGCTCTTGTGCTTTAGGAATTTTACCCATGTCCAGCGACTGAAATCATCAACAGTGACTAGTCCATATTTTTTTCCATTGACTGTTGCTGTTTTCACATGACCAAATAAGTCAATGTGAAGAAGTTCCAGAGGCTTAGAGGTAGTAACAATAGTTTTCTTTTTGGAAGATGTTTTTGAAAATTTTGCCTTCTGACATGCTTCACACAGAGCATCTGAAGAGAACTTCAGTTTAGGCAGGCCTCTGACTAACTCGAGTTTATTTAGCTGAGATAAATTCCTCATGCTAATATGGCCCAAGCGTCTATGCCATACCCATTGCTCTTCGTGAACGGACATCAGACACTTCACATTTTGATCTTTTAAATCAGACAGATTAATTTTAAAAATATTGTTTTTCCTCTTGCCTGTGAATAGGACAGAACCATTGTTTTGATTTATGGCTTTACATGTTTTTTTGTTAAAGATTACATCATAACCGTTATCACTTAATTGACTTATGGATAACAGGTTATGCATTAATCCTTCTACATAAAGAACATCAGATATAGAGGGAAGAGTACCATTACTAATAGTTCTGGAGCCTCTGATCCTTCCTTTCTGATCTCCTCCGAAACCTACGAATCCAGCATCTTTGAGTTCCAGGCTTTGGAACATAGACTTTCTTCCCGTCATGTGTCGCGAGCATCCAGAGTCCAGGTACCATGACTGGTGTTTGAACTTTGCTGCATAAGATATCTTCAACATAAACAATCTTATCTTTTGGTACCCAGAGTCTCTTGGGTCCTTTATGATTAGTTTTCCCAGAGTTTCTGATTACCTTGGGTTTTCTAGCATTATCAAACTTTTGTTCTTGTGTGTGTGTGTATAGTGATATGAAAATGGGGATTTAGGTTGGTCACAAGTAGAAGTTTTATCTTCCTTAGGATCATACCCAATTCCTCTTCTATTGTTCTGACTGACTCCATAAATCATGGATGCCGTTACACTCCTTCCTATCCCATTTTTCATAAACTTTTGAAAGGCTTTTCCGTACTTATAAATTATCGTGTTTGAAGTTTGTGGAGCTTGAGATAACGCTTCTTCTAGTTTTAAACAATTTTTCTTTGTTGCATCTCTTAGTGATGTTAAAACTTTGTTTTCATCTTTTAGTTCTAGAATTGTCATCTCAAGTTTGCCACATTCTTCAAATTTTTCTTCAAGACAACCTTTTATTACTTTAAATTTTTGTTTTAGTTTCTGATATGAGCTAAGAGTTTCAGACAAGCATGATTCTAGGTCAGATCGAGAGAGTTCAGAAAATACCTCTTCTGTTTCAGATTCTTCATCTGATGTGCTCCTGGATGTGGTAGCCATGAATGCCACATTTGCCTGTTCATCAGAGTCAGATTCTGATGAGTCAGATTCGCTGTCATCCCAGGTGGACATTAATCCCTTCTTGGTTCTGAGGGAGTTTTTCTTGAAACTATCTTTTCTGGAGCTATCTTTCTTTAACTTTGGGCATTCGTTCCTGTAGTGACATGTTTCTTTACATTCATAACAAGTAACATCTTTGTTAGTTTTACCTTGTGAGGTTGATTCTGATCGATCCCCTCTGGGTCTTGGTCTCCTGAAGTTATTGTTCCTCTTTTTCCAGAGTTGTTTAACTCTTCTAGTTAGGAGGGACAATTCTTCTTCATCATCAGAATCTTCCTGTTCAGAGTCATCAGCATCTTCTGTTTTTGCCTGGAAGGCTTTGTTCCTGTCAGGCTTGCGTCTTTCAGATCTGGACTTTAATGCTACAAATTTGTTCTTATTCTGAGGCTCATCTTCCTCCAGTTCTATCTCATGACTTCTGAGTGAACTGACAAGCTCTTCAAGGCTGGTGTTGCTCAGATCCTTTGAAAGCTTTAATGCAGTGACCATGGGTCTCCACTTCTTTGGCAAGCTTCTGACTATCTTTTTGACGTGGTCTGCAGTTGTGTATCCTTTGTCTAGTACTTTGAGACCTGCAATAAGAGTTTGGAATCTAGAGAACATTACCTCTACAGCTTCATCATCCTCCATTTTGAAGGCTTCATATTTCTGGATTAGAGCCAGAGCCTTTGTTTCTTTGACCCGAGAGTTTCTTTCATGAGTCATCTTCAGGGAGTCAAGTATATCTTTAGCTGTTTCCCTGTTGGTGATTTTTTCATACTCATTATAGGATATGACATTGAGAAGTATCGTTCTGGCTTTGTGATGATTCTTGAATTCGCGCTTCTGATCATCTGACATCTTGCTTCTGGGAACTTCAACTCCAGCATTAGTTACAGGAGGTTTGTATCCATCTGTGACAATGTCCCAGAGATCAGCGTCATAGCCTAGAAAGAAACTTTCAATTTTATCCTTCCAGTAATCGAATTTCTCTCCATCAAAGACAGGAGGCTTAGCATTGTAACTGTCTCTTTCATTTGTCTGAGCCATAGTTTTTCTCGTTCTGGATCTCTCTACACAGTTAAGTGTTTGATTGGAAAATCAATAGCAGAGCCGAAGCTCTGATACCAATTGAAGGTGAGAAAAACAAGAAAGGGGGGTTTTTATTGTTTTGGAAAATAAGCGCTTTTGCAAAATAAAATCACACAGGATTTTATACTGTTTCGCTTATAACATAAAGCTACTCCAGTCCACCCGGCCAAGGTGATTTCGCCTTCAACAAAGACTTAATCCACTAATCTTGAAAGATTATTACAACCAACGTCTAAGAGAAAGATCTCTTATACCTCTCAAGTATACAGACTGCGCAGAGTCACTTGAGGAATAAAAAATCAATTTAGGTAAAGACAGAATATGTAATCTAGAATGCTTCTAGGATAAAGCAAATATTACAGAAATTTGAGCAAGTAAGAAGTTTCACGTTATGAGCAGAAGCTCGTGAAAGATTAAGAGAGAGAGTAGCGTATTTCTGTGCGTTCTGGTGTGTCTCTCAAGAGGTTTGCCGTCCTTTATATAGAGGTGAAAGGACCGTTGTAGTGATGGCAGATATTTTTTCTTGATGAGAGTTAAATGTCATAACTTCTGTTGTTTCTTGCCAAAACAAGTTTGTCTCCCTGAATAACTTCTTTCCAAATATGGTTTCTTTCCCTTTGAAGTTGTAGTTGCTGTTACTCTTTCTGGATAAGGAAATTCTTCGTTAGAGTCTGAATTACTCTATTAATCTGAGATCTGAGAAATGACATTAGAGCTTCTGATAGTCTTGGTCTTTTAGATCATTAGTGTTGACTTCAGAGGAAGTTGAGAGCTTCTGGTGTTCTGATATGCTGTTGCTCAGAGTCAGAACTTCTGGAGCGTGCTTCTTCTTCAGATGCTTATGATATTCTGATATGTTGTTTTGCTCAGAGTCAGAACTTCTAGGGAGCGTTTCCACTTCAGATGCTTCTGATCTTCTGGTACTTTGTATCTGATTTTATTCTGTATCTGATAAAGCGATCAGATTCCTTTGTTCTTGTTCAGAGTCCTGCACACTTAGAAACTTTTTGTTAGAGTGCCAATTTTGGTTTCATCCTTTGTTATCATCAAAATCCTGGAGTCTGTTGTAGAACTATTTTTGTTCTTACAAAAACCCTATAGTGGCGGTCCACTAGTCCACGTATTGGTTAACGTTGTTTCCCTCTATGGTAGAAATCTCATTTCTCTTATGGATTCCAATACACTTTCACCTTTCGATTTCAAGCAATACTTCTTCAGTCACTTAATACCAAGTTCCTCCATTTTGTGACTTTGGTCACTTCACTCCATTCATTTCCATGATACATTCGTACACTACCTTCTTTCACTCCACGTGATATACTTATTCTTTGAGACAAATACACTATACCTTTGTGCTCCATTTGTACCCCTTTTTGTGAACCAAGAGCCGATTTGTTCGTCTTGTCTGGCCCTGTAGCTTAGACGAATATCTCCTTATTTACTTTGTAGTCGTACTTAGGCAACCCTTTCTTTTCGGTTATTCCAATACAGTGATACAAGTGCTATACGCCCTCACTTGTTGGTACACACCATTTTTACTCTTGGGTTCACATTTTCACCCTTCATTTGGAGTTCAAACCACGTTATTCTTTGGTTCACACCATACCTTCTATCACACTTCTTTCCACCTCCTGCCTCTAGTTCCTTGAACTACGAAGCTCTGAATTCCTCATTGCACTATGAGGATACGTAGGCATGAGGGCCCCAATCCTCACTGAGCACTTTATCTATTTCTTTCCTTTTCCTATTCTTTGCGAGTAATCTCTAGTTAACACCTATTCGAGCGAGAACAATCAAAACGGTTCCCATGGAGTACCATGGATGTTTGGGGTGCTAATACTTTCCCCTTACATAACCGACTTCCTTACCCAGTATATCTCTTTCCCCCAGGTTTTATCGATGTTTTCCCTTACCTTTAGGGATAAATAAAGTTCGATAGAGACTCTTTTGTATGTTCGAGCGTGCGATATGTTCGGGTATATTTTCGCTAGCTTCAGCTGGCGACTCTTCTAGGGACACCTTGCTTCGCCAGGTAGGAGTCGCGCCTAGTTTTGATTGCTTTCTTAGCTTGCTTAGGTGTTTATCTTTGCGCTTTACTTGCTCTATCATTATTTTCTATATATTATGGATATATTTGTTACACTGTTGTTGGGATGGGTTAGATTACATGAGAGGAAAACTCTATACCCGAGCTTAGTATACACATAGGTTAGACTCATGGATAGTCGTGTACGCCTGCATTTCGCGCATTGGGTGTCACGAGAACCACACCCAGACTAGATTCACTTGGAAGTACTTTTGTCCTGTGAGTATTCACTACGGTAGGGTATTTCCAATTCGAGTCGATGACTCTGGGAGACCTTCTCGGGACCACCTTGGAGCATAGTCCACACCTGTGAGGGGGATATGGGTTTTTATTGTAGGAAACCATAGACGCTACATACCTTTATTCTCATGAACGTCAAACTTCTGATCCTGCATCAGACAATATACCCAGATTATCCAGACTATTGGCATTGCTTGGAACTTGGGTTGCTATACCACCAAGGCCTTGAATCTATGGATGTTGCATAATTATTCGCATTTTATCCCTAACATGTGCATTCATTCATTTGCATTTCATGCATGTTAACCAGAAAACTCACCCTATCCAATTCTCCGTCAGAAAGACAACGATTCGTCGACACCACTCATCCGAGGATCATGGAGGAGATCAAGAGCATTGACAGAACTGACATGGTTTTGGGGCTATTCCTGGATAGCATGACAATAAACCTCCCAAATCAGGTTGTGATTGATGAGCAAGTTGAAGACATTCTGAAGGAAGATAACAAACAGAAGGTGGCTGCAGGCTTTCCGCCACCTCTTCCTCAAGAAAAATATGTACTTCCACATCAAAGGCCTGCTCAAAACCACCAGAAATTGAAGCAGAAGAAAATCAGAAAAGGAAACAAAGATCAAGAAGGGAGACGTCCTTGCTATGATCCAATTCTTGTGAACTATGCACATCTTCTACCTATATTGGTTAATGCTGGAGCAATTGTGCCTAAACAAATCGAGCCTATGAGAGCTCCTTACAGCCATAAGCATGACCCTCATGCCACATGTGGATATCATGCGGGATACGTAGGGCACTCTACAGAAGCTTGTCATGTTCTCAAGGCTAGAGTTCAAGAACTCATTGATCAGAAGCTGTTGAGCTTTACCCCTGCGATTGCTGAAGTACCTGTTGAGAAAAGGTTTGAATACCAGGGTCCTCTAATTCATGTACAAGTTACTCCACCTGTGCTTCAACCTGCTATGCAGTATCCGAATCAAGGATACCATCCTGGAATATTGTTGGCCTATTCTGGGGCATCATCTTTTGTTGTTGCACCTCAGTAAACCTACACTGGGGCACCCTATGTCACACTTGGGACTCATCATGGCGAGACTTCTTATCAGACAGTTAATCCTGGCTTGGGGCCTCCTGCTCGAATGTTCCAACCAATGGTTATTCCTCCGATGCAGCCTCCGTTGCAAGTACCTGGAATGCCTATGTCATGCTACTCATTTCCACCGGGTGTTACCTCCCAGTATCAGCAGTCTCCTCATGCTCAAGCTTTGAAAAGTCAACAAACTGCGCCACGTGACTGTCAAAGGAAAAAGCAGACCAGACGGTTTGATAGAAAGCGTCCTCAGCGTGATCAGATCCCTATGACATATGCTCAGTTGCTACCTTATCTTGTCCAGCAAGGGGAAATTGTGCCAAAAGAGATACCATCAACTGTTTATCCTTATGGGCCGAAGTACAATCCTAACGCTTCTTGTGCGTTTCACGCCGGCTATATAGGACATTCAACTGAAGATTGTGGGTTGTTCAAGTCAAGAGTACAGGAGCTTATCGACCAGAAGGTTTTGTCATTCTCTGAGGTGGGTCCCAATGTTATAACCGAACCATTGTCGGACCACTGTGGACAAGTTGTGAATGCAGTTAGTGGAGATGGTCGCTCAGATTCATTCGCTTCTTCAGAAGAGTATAAAGGCTAGCAATATCATATTGATTCAATCGTGTATCATTTGTAATCCTTTCTTGTTTGTTAATTGTTGTTCATTTGTAAAACTCGTCTGATTTTTAGATGATAATAATAATGAAATAAACGTGCATGTTTTGGTTAAATCCATTTGTGTTCACTCATACTTTATTTTATCAGTATCATATTGTTTGTCAAATAAAATCGAAAGAGAATGACGCAATTAAAAATGCGCAAGATCGTTGCCTGTATGCCTTTGAATAAGACTATGCTGATGATATAAGGCATTGTTCAATCCCTAAACACCGGAGATATAAGGAATTTAACCCCCAGTCAACCCTTTTAGGCCTTGTAGTAGGAGTTTCTTTCTTTTATACATACAAACCCTCATGTTAAACCAGGGACAGGGTAGTATTCAGTTCAGTTTAGACTTGCATCCAAATTTCAGAAGGAGAATATCCCACAAAGTGATCAATCATATCACATCACTCTCAAGAGGATGGAATCACAAAATTCAGAATGGTTATCCCTTACCCACAAAAAGGAGTGAGATAGTCACAACTTGTGCAACAAATCAAGCAAGCAGTGTCACAGTATTCACTCAAGAACAAAAAGAAATAAAATGAAAAAAATAAAAAGCAGATGAAAAGCCCGCTAAGTCAAGAACTTGAAAACAAGATTGACTTAGGCAAAAGTTAGGGTATCCCGGTGGGCTGCAGACCCAAAGGACCAGCCCAGGCAAAATAAGGGTAAACAAAACAAAGAATCAGTGGATCAATATCAAAAGAGCAAACCTCGGTGACTGCAAATTCAAACAGAAGGTGAGTGGCTATCGCTCAACACTCTCATAGGGTCCCTTAACCATCATTGATGATATTCAAAATCCTTTTCTGGAAGATGAACGCTTGTTCTAAGCTAACTGAACATAGGATTGGATAACATCACAAAGAATGGGCGGGTTAGGTTAGGTTTTGAGCCTTATATTCTTTCTTTTTGAAACCGTGAACCAGACCACGTTACAACCCTCAAAAGACCTAATTGAAGCATGGTCCATTTCGAAAGCATACTATGGTAAGGTTGCGTTAAGCTAACTCCTAAAGATTTGCTTTTCCTCTATATGAGCATTCGGCTTAACCATTGCATAAATCATTATCATGCATAAACCACGTCATTTCACTCATGCATATCATCCATAAAGCATAACATGAAACTGTGCAAACAAGAAAATCCAAAAAATTCAATTTTGTTGACTAACCCAAGGCCCAACCCTTGCTTGGCAAACGATAAAATTCTCATCTATCCTCATCAGTCAAATTTTTGGATACGTTAGTACTTAATCCTCTTCTACCTTGAATACCTGAAAAGCTTCCGCAATTCTTGTATTCAGGTTCAAGAAGATTAAATCGGGGCAGCTGTTGTACCGCTAAATTTGCCTTCCCCTTTCTCACCTATGTATCTAATCACTTGATCAAGAGATGACTTGCATTCATCCATTACTCACCCACATGCATCATTCCTCATGGATTCAAAAGAAACTTGGACCCATAAAGTTAGGACTCACACAGGTATCAAAGTCCAAAGGCATGGGTTGATCACATCATCAGCATAAGGAATGTGAAACCCTAATGAGGATAGTGAAGGCTGGATTTCAACAAAGGTGTGGCCAATCCTCTGGGGTCTTCAAAGCCCTAATTACTCAAGACATGATGATGGGATCCTAGGTGGCCTATCTAAATATGGGCTTGGCCATCAAAACCCTAATGCAGGCTCATATATTGGAATATTTGTTGTTGAAGCATATGGTTTGATTCAAAGGGCTTACTTGAGGGGTAGGCTTCATAGAAACCCTAATCAAGAAGGAAATGGTCTTGATGGACTTTGTGGCTTGACTTTCCATTTGGAGACATCCAAAACCCTAACTCCATCCACCTTTCACCCACTGACTGGTTGGCACCACCTTGATCTTTGTCTTGACTCAAGTCTCATGGCTTTCATGCTTTTCTCCACCCTTCTCATGCTATCTAATCACCTCAAGCATAAAGTCCACTCTTGGTTCACTTTCATATGGTCATTGGTCTTATTCATCTTAGTCGTAATGCTTGGTTGTTTTGTTCATTGATGGTTTTGCCTCCTCAAAACACTAAAGCTTATTGTATCACAATCCAAGAGGTAGTTGTCATATGATTCATAGTTAATCCTTAACCTTGTTTCATTAGGTAATAACCTTGTTCATAAACCATTCCACTTACAAGTCATTGCCATGTTCATTTCAATTCAAGCACATACCAATACAAAATCCATTGTAAAATGAAAACAACTTGAGAACCATTTAACATCCAAATATCCATATATAAACCATCACATTGATCATTACATGAAAAATTACAAGTCTTGGCAACTTTTGACCAAATGTTGACTTTGGTCATAAGTTAACTTTTTTGGTTAACTTTGACCAGAGTCAATCCAAATCCCTAATACCCTAAATTCTCATCCTAAAACCCTAAAATTTCCCATTCTAGTCTAATCGTTTAAGGCCATGACAATATTAGACTTGCACCTTGCACTTGTTTGTTTCAAAATCCATGGTGAGATATGGCAATACACTTCCTGTTTTTTCTTTCATGCACACATGGCCTGTAAAACCAAGTTAAAACATGGAACAAGGTTTTAGTAGAAGCATGGAAGAACAAGGCATTGAAACCACAATAGATTAACAACCACAACATGCCATAATCAAACCTGAACTTACAACCTACAACTGCAGCAAACAAGGCAATTGCAGTTCAACAACTTGAAACCACAGTAGGCTATAGTGAATTATACCTGAACCTGCAGCAGACCACATCCTGACCAAGCCACCACATTGGACATCAACTTGCAGTCCAAACATGAGCAAATACGACCTGTAAGGCATGAGAAACAAGGAACACCAAATCCTGCAGCAAACATGTAGTATTACAGGGACTTGCAGCATCCACAATCTTACCAAATCCATGCCTAACAAGTCATAATTGCAGCCAGACCTAACTATGTAAACTTGCATCAACATGAGTCAAGCTTCCTGTAAAAACCACACCACATACCTGCAGCACATTATGGCCATCCTGCAGTATGCACCCAAATGCCTAAACCTAGCAACAAACATCACATACCAGGGCAACACAAGACATTCAATGACTACACACCAACTCTAACCAGCATCCTTGGTCATCCAACATCAACCAAGCATGAAGGATGTAGCAATCAAAAGACAACAGATGAGACCAATCACCAAGTCAGAAACATTGGTCAAGAATCCTGTAAGGGAAATTCAAAAGCATCATCATTGCACTAGCCAAACAAAAACCTCACAGACCTTGGATCACATGAAAACCATCACCTGTTAGTAGCAATGCTATTAGGGCTTCGATTGAACTCTTAAAGCTGAACAGGAGAATGAAGGGGACCAGTGTGGAATGCCTCTTGGGTACCATGGTTGCATGAGCAATTCCATTTGGGTATTTCCAGCATTTAGTGTTACATGAAAACTCCCCCTAAAAATCTGCAGTGGACACACTTGACATTGCTACACTTTGGCCTAGAAATAGCAGCATTTCACAGCATCCTACAAGCCAATGTTGCATACAATAACAACCTGCAGCTCATGTGCATTTTAACCAGCCCAACCATTCACAACATCAACTCATAAGCCTAACCTACAATGACCAGTTGTGAGCATTCATTGGGCGCTTCCTGCTCCCATAATCTCCCTACAACAATGATACCATAACTGCTTGACAGATGAGCAAAACCTGCAGCATACATGATATGTCAAACCTTCACATGGCCATATTGCACAACAAAATCCAACAATCAAACTAACATTGGTATCATCAAAGACCTAGCAATGCACAAGCAGTTCTACAACAACAAGACCATGAGATTGCCTTGCAACACCATGACTGTACCAAGTTGCATCGATCCAAACCCAAAACGTGTTTCAAACTCAAGCTAAACCATGCAGTTCCTGCACCTCAACCATAACACAAGACCTGCAACCAACTGCAACATAAACCAGCCTTTTACATTAGCATCATGAACATCAAGCTGACAAAACAAGGAAGTTGGTTAAAGATTGCATTACAATACACAACCATCATTGGTAGTGTAGCAGAGCCATGAGTAGAAATTACGACCAATGGGATGGTGCAGACAGTGGAAAACCTAGACTTGTAATGGCTTACATGAACACCCTACAATGTATAGCTAATAAACAACAATGCATTCTCCTATCACATCAATGAAGCTTTGAACCAGAGCAAAGGCATAGAAGTACCTGTCCATTGGAAATGCAAAGTTCATAACCAAGCAATTGATCCACCTGCATCCCAACAACATAACATTAACCTGTTGCAGCCATATCATAACACTCACAATAGTTCAAGTCATTAACCATTGGCTTTAAAAGAAAACCCGTGCAACAGGTCATGACTCAAGCTATTATACACAATCCACTTAAGTTATGACCTGTGTTATCCAGTCAACAAAAACACAAAGCTTGCTCATTCACCAACTAACATAACCATTCCTACCTAACTAAGTCAAGTTTAACTAACTGAGTTTGCAACTAACTCAGTGAGTCAATGTTAACTAACTCCTAACCAAAAGCCAACTGAATCCAAACTTCATTCCAAGCCTACCAAAGTTCCAAACCTCTTATCTATTTAAACAACTTCACTATCATCATTTGAGTCTCTCGAACACTTTGCTCAGAAAATTCACTCTCTCTGCAATCTCTTCCCTCACCCTCACCGAAGCTCTCTCTCTCTCTCTCTCTATCTCTCAAAAGTCATTGAAGATTCACATTGAAGCTTCAATTTAGCTTGAGTTAAACCACCTCACTCTCACTCTGCATCAATCCAGTTCAGAAGAAGAAGGAGACGAAAAGAAGAAGAAGAAGAAGAAGGAAGAATCAAGGTCAGGAAACTTACCGGCGAATTGTCCGATCTTCTTCTCCGGTATGTCATTTTTCATTTCGCATCCTTTTCTTGCTCTGAGCATGCTAAGGTGTAGTATCCATGATAGGAAGTAGAAGCCCCATAGTTGTAGGTATTGGTCTAAGACATACGCCATTTAATTTGAGTTTCGAATCTTAGGGTTCCCCTCTGCTTAGGTTTGATTCCACCAAAGTTGTGACTATTTCCCTATTCCAGTTCCATGATCGTGATTAGCTTCTCACGGCGCATCCAATGGTGGTGATGGTTAGGTATAATCCAACACCGGCGCCGGCGACGGACGCCGGTGCAGCGAGCCAAGGTGAACAACAGTGAGGATGAGCGCGCACATGGAAGCATTTTGACTATGTTGACTTGTCTAAGTCAACAGAGGTGAGTTGATTGGGCTTAAGTGGATAAGGCTCATTTATATTACTCTTTACATACCATGATTACTAATACACTTCCCAGGGATTTAGGAAAAAATAGAATTGGGCTTGACCAAGCCCGTTAGCATCTTTTACTAGTTTCCCACGCAGTTTCACTTCTGCACCCCCTAGTTGGAATAATTGAGAGTTTAATTGGGCTCAAACGTAGCCCACTTCTTTTTCCACCCCACACCCCCCATTTTTTGAATTTTGCTTGCTGTACAAAAATCAGCAACAGGCTTATTTTGCAGCCCATTAGCCAGAATTTAGTTTACACCACCTCTTCCATTTCATACCCCTTGACCCAATTACTTTTTTCTTTTATTTTCTTAATTGATTTCCTTTATAATTTAATTAGGAATTTATTAGTTTAATTAGGTTAATCATGGAAATTAGAAAGTAAATAATGATCATTAGGATATTAGAATTTAATTAGGATTTTTGCAATTTAATTAGGACTTTCATTAGAATGATGATTAGGCTTAATTAGAAACAATTAGGCTTAATTAGAAACAATTAGGCTTGATTAAATTGAGAATCATGACAATTTCTAACATTAGGTTAAAATCAACATTAGGTTAAGACCAATTTTACACCATAGAATTTGGACATATTTCACTATTGACCATTTTGCCCTTTATGGGCTTATTTTGATATTTTATGTTGAAAATTGCATATTCCCCTTAGGATTAGAATTCAATCATTGTAGGACTTAACATAGAATTTTAATCATGATTTTAACCAAAATTTTGACATGCTCCCTTAGGATTTCTAATCTAACTTAGAATTCTCAATCAATTTCTAATGCATGATCCCTTAAGATAGTTTATAACAATTACTAACTTCAATTAGATCTAAAAATTAGTTCCCCTCAAAACTAAAACCAAACCCCCGATTAAATTGATCAAAAGAAATTTTGATTAATTAAATCCTTTGAACTTGTATTCACCTCTATTCATAGACTTTAGCACAATTCTAACCATACAATTGACAAGTCTATCTTCACAAAGCACAATACAACAAAAGCAAGGACGACATCAACAACTTATCAATCATGAATCAAGTTGTACGATATGAGCCTTAAGTAATGGAGAAGGAGTGGGTCTGGAGTATTCCTACCCCGATTCTGAGTATCTTTGGGTATGGGACATATGACCCAACGCTCATCGTATTCGCCTCCATTCATAGACTTTAGTGCAATTCGAATCTAACGATTGATAAGGTCTTCATCATCACAAGAAACAACTACAAAGAATCTTCTCCCTCCACTTGAAAGTTAGTTTGATTTCATCCGGTAACTATCAAGTATATTCATTCATATCACTTCAATCTCAATCATCCATTTTATCTCGCCTCCTATCAATTTCTTTTCAGCCCTAGTGGGCTGAACTACGAAAGCTCTGATTTCCTTATTGCACTATAAGGGTACGTAGGCAGGAGAACCCGGTTTCTTCGCAAGCTATCTTATTTATCAATTTACCTTCTCTATCCCATGGATCACTCTCCATTCACACAACCAATACCATCTCTTCGAGATCAATCATACTTCTTCTTGGACTCCTTGTATATCCTCTTAGGACGTCCTAAGAACAGTTCGTCTCTTCAGGTTTATTTGGCGCTCATCCCAAACACTAACTTCACCCTTGTTTGGCTCTCATCCAAAACATCTAACTTCATCATTGTTTGGCTCTCATCCCAAACACTAACTTCATATTTGTTTGGCTCTCATCCCAAACACTTAATTCAGTCTTTCTTTTCGGCTTTACCTTATAATGGCGGTCCGCTAGTCCACGTATTGGTAAATGCCTACCTACCTCTTCGATTAAGAGTTTATCCTTCTCTTGGATCCAAAGTACTACCCCGATTTGATCTCGAATTGCCAATCCCCTAGCAAGTGATACAATATTCCTTGCATTCCAGTACTACAATCCTGCCTTGTGTGTTTGTCTTGTGAGTCCTCGTTGCTTAGACAAACATCTCTCTTCCTTTATTCTCGTAGTTCCGAACTACGAATCCTTGGCGAACATACTTCTAATTATTCCTTCTTTCTCCTTAGGGCACCATTCATATCTTTCACACTTCACTATCTACCTTCGATCATAAATCATTCACCCAGTGACATACTGTCTCCATATACATCCTTTTAGGACGCCTAACGAATAGTCTGCATTTCATGCCTAGAGTTGTTTGGGTCTCATCCCAAACATTTAATTCCTTCTTTTTAGCTAAAACCCTACAGTGGCGGTCCGCTAGTCCACGTATTGGTTAACGATGTTTCCCTCTATGGTAGAAATCTCATTTTTCTTATGGATTCCAATACACTTCCACCTCTCGATTTCAAGCAATACTTCTTCATTCACTTGTTACCAAGTTCCTCTATTTTGTGACTTTGGTCACTTAACTCCATCCATTTCCATGATACATTCATACACTACCTTTGACTCCACGTGATATACTTATTCTTTGAGCCAAATACATTATACCTTTGTGCTCCATATTGTACCCCTTTTGTGAACCAAGAGCCGATTTGTTCGTCTTGTCTGACCCTGTAGCTTAGACGAACATCTCCTTACATACTTTGCAGTCGTACTTAGGCAACCCTTTCTTTTAGGTTATTCCAATACAGTGATACAAGTGCTATACACCCTCATTTGGAGTTTAAACCACATTATTCTTTGGTTCACACCATACCTTCTATCACACTTCTTTCCACCTCCTGCCTCTAGTTCCTTGAACTACGAAGCTCTGAATTCCTCATTGCACTATGAGGATACGTAGGTATGAGGGCCCCAATCCTCAACGAGCACTTTATCTATTTCATTCCTTTTCCCATTCTTTGCGAGTAATCTCTAGTTAACACCTATTCGAACGAGAACAATCAAAACGGTTCCCATGGAGTACCATGGATGTTTGAGGTGCTAATACCTTCCCCTTGCATAACCGACTTCCTTACCCAGTATATCTCTTTCCCCTGGGTTTTATCGATGTTTTCCCTTCACTTTGGGGATAAATAAAGTTCGATGGTAACTCTGTTGTATGTTCGAGCGTGCGATACATTTGGGTATGTTTCCGCTAACTTCACCATACTTTGAGCAAAAAGCATGAGGAGTTGCAGCTTGAGTCTAAGGACAAAGATGCACTTATTAAGCTACTTGAAGACCGAGTGACAAAGAGACTGAGAGAGCCGGTGGTTTCATCTTCTAGCACGCCTCAGCCTTCCGTTGCTTGGAATAAGATTGTTGACCAGCTTGTCCTCGAGAAGACTCAGATGAAGACTTCTTTTGAGACCGAGATCCGACACGTTCGAAGGAAATACGTGCATACAGCCAGATATTCTGATGTTGTTAGGGATCCTTAGGATGACTAGTCTCCTTTTCTCTTGTATTTTTTATTTGGTTTCTGAAATTATACTCATTGTAATCCTTCCAATTGTATAAATACAAGAGATTTTTATGGTCATATCAAATTGTTGCAATTGTTGTTTTATATATATATATATATACATATATATATATATATATATATATATATATATATATATATATATATATATATATATAATATAGTAAGTTCCTTGAAAATAAAAACAATCAAGCATTGCATTTCATGCATCATTTGCATAAGCAGGTTTCTCTTTCGCCAGATGTCTCATTGGTGTTTCTTCTGTGCTTCAACCAAGCTAACTCATTGGTACAGTACTCGCGTCAATCACTCCAGAATCATGGAACATCTTGAGCAAGAGAATAGAGATTTGAAAGAGGAGATCACCCACCTGACTGCCATGATGGAGTCCGTTCTAGCTGCACAAAGCCAGTCTTCTCCAACGCCTACAACTCCTCCTCCTCAGAGGACTGTTATTTCAGAGGTGGCTACCTCTACTATTCCCGCACCTGCTACCCATTTTGCACTTGCCATGCCTGCCATATTCCCGTGGGGAATGCCTCCGAACTTCGTACCTGAAGGCTTTGCGCCTACATTTTCTTCCATGCCGACATCTAGCTCGGTCATGTCGGTGCCACCACCTATCGTGCATACCTTACCTCGTGTGGAAGACACCATTTATCATTCTGAGCCGTCTGAGGGCTCGGATGTATATGAGAAAATAGATGAGATGAAAGATCAATTTCTTGAGCTGCGCAAGAAATTGAAAACTTTGAGAGGTAAGGATCTATTTGGGAAGAGTGCTGTTGAATTATGTCTAGTGCCGAATGTGAAGATTCTTGTGAAATCTGTCGCAACGCGAAAAACATCCGGCGGGAAAAAACAAGTTTACAGAGCCGCCACCGACGTTATTCATCCTATGATGGAAAGGAAGCGCAGGACTAACCTAAGAAAGGGAAAGGAACGGTCTTACGACCAGAGATTGCAAGGTACGGGAGTCGGTTACGCAAGGGGAAGGTATTAGCACCCCTCACATCCGTCGTACTCGACGGGATCCACGCTCAAAAGAATAGGAAAAGGTTGCTAAAAAAACTGCTCAAAGAGAATGCACACACACTGGAATAATAAAACAGGTGAAAGAAGATGGAGGAAGGAGACTCGGCAGGATGTCGCATCCTGGGCCTACGTAGTTTGTCAGAAACAAACATCAGAGTCGACGTAGTTCGGGGAAAAGGGAGGCATGCTCTCTACGACATCACATCCTATGCCTACGTATCTCATCTGGAATGAGAATCAGAGCTGTCGTAGCTCGGCTAACGCACGCCGAAACAAAACACAAAACAGAGACGATGAGACGTCAAAAAAGAAACACCCACAAGGAAACAGAATGTCAATACATGGGCTTACATCCGACTCCAAACAATAGCACACACTAACCAGCGAACACCAAAGAAAAAGGTTATCAGACTGACAAACTAATAGGGAGTCTGGAACTCGAGCCTAGTAGCTGTCACACAAACACAAAGAGACGCTGAGATGTCAAAAGAGACAAAAAGGTTGAAAAAGAAAAAGGGTTGAACAATAAATTAATAGGGAGTCTGGAACTCGAGCCTAATAGTTGCCACAAAAAAAAGAAAAGGTTGTCCGGAGAGATCTCGCTCGATCTCCTGCCTACGTATCTCATCTGGTATGAAAATCAGGGCGACGTAGTTCCCCTTAACAGGGGAGAAACTCTCTCCTAACCAGAGACCAGAGAAGCAAACAAACTAAAAGGGAGACTAACTCGAGCCTAAAAGTTGTCATGCAAACAAATCCCTAAGTTAAGGTCTCTAATCATGCACCTAACTCACACAGGAAGCAAGTCAGTTCAAACAGCAAGTAAACACCAATCACAAATGATCAAGCATCACACACTATATACATACAATAGGCTCAAACAAATGGTTGGACTTTAGTCAAAAGGGGTCATATCAACCTCGACAAACAAGCCAAAACTGTAGGGGTATGCTGAAGCTCTTAACCACTAACATTGAGAGTTAGGGTGAAGCTGATGAAATGTGATAATGAGGATGAGACCTCATGCTCTTAACCCTGGCCTGGGTGAGCTCAAATAAAAGAAAGCGTGGGGATCCAGCAAGAGGGACCCTATTCCACTTGACTGACTCTGTACAGAGATCTTGGGTATTTGTTCAAGAGCATCAGCACGTAGTGCGAGCATAATGAACGACTCACTGAATAACAGGGGACTGGCTACTAGTCCCTTCTATCTGCCAATTGCCTTTTCACTTAGGAGTAATTAACAAGTAACATGCCTCACTTGGAGGTCTTTGGCACAAATGTAAACAAACACAATCAGAGCCTCATAAGGAGGACTTCAGCCAAACGCCTGCCAAAAAGGCGACAGGACTTCCAGACTACATGGAGTAAGAAGGCTAAACTACCTCAGTGGTGTATCAACCACACTCTAAAGCTTAAGCAAAAGCAAAGCTAGCAAGCAACTAATGTACCTGTACAAAAGCTTAAACAGTTAATATTGTATTCAGAAAAACCAACAGTCAACATAGTGGAACTTTTCAATATCTACACAATGCAAGTCACAAATGCAAGCACTCAAGTGATTTCATCACATCAATGGACCTACAACACAACAAGAGTTAGTAATCAAAGGTATTGGCATCTCAAATAGTGACCAAACCAACCATTAGGGCCAAATGCTCAAACCTGAAACACAAAGCTCAATTGGTAAGTACAAACCACTAGTGCAAAGACTAGGGTCAAAGGCAAGTCAAATAGTCAAAACAGAAGTCAATATTTCACATGAAGCACATTCAAACAAACAATAAAGTGTCCTCAAAAGGATCAAGACCAATTCATAAGGCAAAGCCATCAAATTATCAATGTAAAACAAAGACCAACAAATGAGCACCAAATGGACAATCAAATTTCAAAAACCAAATCAAAACAGAAAATAATCCAATGATCATGAAATTTTTTATACAGGCTTATCATGTTATGAAAAAACATCATGCAAAAAATTAACTCCAGAAGAGATCAAATGGTATGTAAATGAAAATGCACAAGTGCAAGGCACCAAATGTTACACCAAATGTCACACTACATGTTCATGTGTACAAAACAGTGATGGTATATGATAAAAATCTCAAACAAAAGCAAAAAAATCATATCACATGTTAGGATTAAGCATGTCAAATTTCAAGTCAATTGGATCAAACATGAGCATTTCACAAGGAAATGAACACAACATATCCATATGGCATCATGTTCAATCAAACAATCACAATTAAAAATCCAGCATCCAACAATTCATGAGAATAACATCAAAAAAATAATAGACATCAACACAAGCATGTGAAAAAAAGTTTGGATCAATTTGGCAATGTCTTCTATTTTTTATGATTTTTGGAAGTTGAATGAAATAATGGAATAAAAATGAAAATAATGTGGAAAATAAAATTTGAATGAAATAGAAAATGCATATGCCAGACTCGAACTCAGGTATGGACGGATCAAGCAAATATTCAACAATTAAATCCAAAGCATACGCACGCCAGGATTGAACACAAGTGAGCAAGGCCCAAGGCGCGCTCAACATGAAATGCAGCGTTTCACTCAAAAGGAGAAATCAAATGGAAATTAAAAATGCTCGCGCCAGGTATCGAGCTCAGGTGTTGAAGGTTTAAGGCGCGCTTAACAAAACCCTAAGGAGATGAACCAGACGGCCGGAATAGTGATTTCGGTCGTCTTCTCCGATTGACTCCACGGCGGCCTTCATCACAAAAATTCCAGAAACTAGCAAACCATACATGGATCGAAAGGTCTTTTTATGGGGATCACGAATATCATGTTCATTAGTCCTAAAACTTCATGAATCAACCGGATCAAGTGAAAACATTATGAACATCAAAACTTAAATTCCACATATCTTGAAAAATGCTTAACCAAATCAAATTCTAAAGCTATCAGCATCACCAGCACAACACGATCTACATAATCATGTACATGAAACAGCAAATGGTGAAGATCGAATTTCACCTACCTGAACTTGCAGTGATCAAAAACAGTGTCCTCAGCTGCTATGGAGCTCCAGATCTACTCCTCTTCGCGTGCTTTGAAGCTTTGTGCAAGAATTGGCAATGGAAACGGCTTGAATCTTGCTTAATTTCAGAAAACCAACTTCATGTTCATGCACTTGTTCTGTTCAAGATCTTGATTAATTGCCACGAATGATGAATGCTTCTTGATCAAAACTCTTCCATGATCATGAATGTGCAAAGAAAATGATGAATTGTATGAAGAAAATTGAAGTTTGAAGTGAGAGAAAAAATGGAGGGAAGCTTGAATTTCAGATCTGAAATGTGCTCTTCTGGCAAATGCAGTTATGATTAGGCTTATATATGATGTGCTAATCATGATGTTAATCAAATTAGGCTTTGGTTAATTGAAATTAGTGAAATGAGAGGTGTTTTGCAAAAATGGCAAGTGTGAGGTAGCATGTACAATCCATACGTGAACAGTGCCATGTTGAGGTGCAAATCCACTTAAAATCATCTAATAAACACAATGGAAGTGGTATTTTGCTTGTATAATCGACCAAATTTGAACTGTCAATTTTCCCCCCAAAATGCACATGTATGGACACATGATCATGAGAGCCTCTTTCATGCAATGCAATGGTTTATTTGGAAATCTTTGGTCATAACAAGCATTTTGCAAAAAGAGTGGACCAATTTGGAGTTTTGGATCAAAAGTTATGCCAAGTTGAACCTGCATGCATACTTTGTAATCATTTTACCATAACTTCTCAACCAATCATCAAATGATCATGATATAGGACTTTTTGAAAAGGGGAGAGAAAGATTTTCAACTTTCGTGTTAACAAAAAATCCATTTGAAGCTTATTTGATGTTGGAAAGTCAAGTTGAATGTGGACCAAAAACTGGCCATTTTTGGAAACTTTCAATTACAGGTCACTTTCCATTTTCGGAAACTTTTGCCCTGACTTTAAAAATCTTCAAGATAGGTGTTTGTAATGACAAATGGACTTCTTTTGAACATGAATGAGGTGTCTCAACTCATTTCCCCACCTCATAGCCCTCAGTTGACTGCACAGTTGACTTTTGTGGTCCTCAGATGACCTTGACATGCCCTGATCAGCTTGAACCTCCACCACTTGGGGAAATGGCTCAGAAATGAAACCCTAGCTCATATAAGCCCAATATAATGACCATGTGATCCTCATCAACAAATACCTCATTTCTTGGAGAAATCCTGGTTGGAAGAATGTCATTGATTAGGGTTGACCAGAGGTCAAAACCCTAATCCAAAGGAACTTGAGAATGCCATGAAACCCTTGATGAGGATAGAACCATGATGATGGTGATATACCCTTGCAAACAAGATAATGCTCAAGGACCTTCGAAGGATCAGGAAACCCTAATAGTAGTGCAAACCCTCAGATGGTTGATCATCAATCCATGGAAACCTTCAGGCTTGAATCATGTAACTTCTCCATCTCTGAAAAGACTTTGGAGGATGACTTTCTTATTTTCAGATGATATGCAAAATGCAATGCCTAATGTCCTAAAATATGAAATGCAATGTGTCAAACTAGTCCCAAGAAGAGGAGGGCAAATTTTTAGGTGTTACAGCTTCCCCTATTCAATCCAATGTGAACTTGTCGATATGAACAGCCTCGACTTTCAGATGATCAGGATGAAGAGTGATTGAATACCAAGAACAGACGAACAATTTGCGCTCCGCTGGGAAATAATTAACAATGCCTGTCAGAATCGGCAAAGAAATGATCTTACGAGAAGAATTTGTCTGGTACGGTGAGAGTCGGCCTGAATACCGAAAAGAATGTTTAACCTGGATACCAAAATAAATGGTAACACAGGAATAACCATGGCCTGAATGTCGCATCTGCTGGGGATTATTATTATTTTTTTGCTTTTCTTGAACCCCAAAACTTTTTCTTTCGCACGGATGATCCCTGATCACCGCATTTGAACCCCAACAACTTCATGTCACTCTTGCTGCCAAACAATGAACCCCGTTCTCCATTTGAACCCCAGTCGCCTGACGATAACTCGCGATCGTCGTTGTGAACCCCATTCTCCAGAAAACACCATGTGTCTCCTTTTCTCCATTTGAACCCCGCTCTCCATTTGCTTGTGCTAATTCTGTTGGCAACACCAAAAATAACACCAAACACCACCCTGATGGCGACATATCAGAGGGTACACCTTCACAACAGGAAGGTAATCATGTGCATTTCTTCCCTCGAAGACACCCATAACGACTTCTCTAGGGCTCGCCAAAGCCTAAGGTGACACATGATCAGAAGACAATCCTGAGGACCTCATCCCAAATACAATCTTCAATTCCACTCTCAAGTTGAACCCCTCTCTCCATAAAATGCCCCTCACTTCCTTTTCTCCATCTGAACCTCGTTCTCCAAAAAACACCCCGTGTCTCCTTTTCTCCATTTGGACCCCGCTCTCCAGAAAATTCCCAGCACTTCCTTTTCTCCATTTGAACCTCGTTCTCCGCGCTGATCGCGTAACGTTCTCTGATCTTCATTTCCATCTTCGCCCGATGGAAGTTCCTCCTCCAATATCACACTACTGGGGAATATTGTTGATCCAACGTCACGATGCTAAACTCCTCAGAGTAACATCTTTCAACTTCCATCTCCGCCCGACCGAAATTCTTCCTCCAATATCGCACTACTAGGGAATATTGTGGATCCAACGTCACGATGCCGAACTCCTCAGAGTAACATCTTCACCAACCGGGTAAACCAATTCTCAAACGGTAACCACAGCTTGAGACTAGCTTATGCTTGCAATGCTGATGCATGAGTTTTTTTGTTTTTTACAGCGTAATGCTCCATAACCATGGAAATGCTACGCAATGAGTTATGCAATATGCTATGCTTCTCTAAATGATGAATGCATAAAAAGTATCCCCCTCAGGGGACTCTACTAGGGAGCTCGAGGCACTCGATATTGCTCCAATCTCCACCCTGCTGGGGAATAGCACTGCTGCTGGGGAAAGGATAATCCTCACTAGGGATGACCTCCACTGAACCCGATCTGCTTGGGGACTTCGCCGGGGAAGAAACCACCAACGCATACCTCCCCTGGGGAAACACCAACCTTCAGGCCTGGCTGCTAGGGATGATCTCATATGTCCCAAGACTCTCCGTGCTTTCTGCCTTCTGAACAAGACGCTTCCGACCGATCTCTGTCGGGGATTACCCATGTGTCATATCCACAGCACAAAAGATCATGTTATACGCAGTTGTTCGTTTCAATCCCTCTTTTTCCTGGACCGCCCTTTCGGGTTTTCAGTCCACCGGGATACCCTTTTTTGCTCAAGCCGCCCTTGTGGGGTTTTCGACTTGCCGGGTATACAGTTTTTTCTCTTTATCCCTAACTTTTGCCCGAACCCTTTTTTCGTTTTTCCTGGTTCGCCGGGATGCCCTTTTTTGCCTGGACTATTTTATTCTTTTCGTCCAGCGGGTCTCTTATACGAAGTATTTTTTAACTGCGTCTGCATTCACCGGGGATGGAAAATCCTCACCATCCATGGTCGTCAACAACAAGGCTCCGCCAGAGAAAACCTTCTTGACCACGATTGGACCTTCATAATTGGGTGTCCACTTGCCCCTACGATCATTCTGAGGAGGAAGGATCCTTTTCAACACCATATCTCCCACATGATACACACGAGGTCGCACCTTCCGGTCAAAAGCACGTTTCATTCGCTGCTGATACAACTGCCCATGACAAATGGCCGTCAGCCTCTTTTCCTCAATCAGGCTCAACTCTTCATACCGAGTCCTTACCCATTCAGCCTCTTCCAATTCTACGTCCATCAGGACTCTCAATGAAGGAATCTGGATCTCAACCGGTAGCACAACTTCCATTCCATATACAAGCGAGAAAGGCGTTGCCCCAGTAGACGTACGTACTGAGGTTCGATACCCATGCAATGCAAACAGCAACATATCGTGCCAATCCTTATAGGTTACAATCTTCTTAATATTCTTATTATCTGCCTCAACCGCCCCATACATCTTCTAACGATAAGGAGAAGAATTGTGATGCTCGATCTTGAACTTCCGACACAGTGCCATCATCTTATTGTTGAGATTAGAACCATTATCAGTAATGATTCTTTCGGGAACCCCATATCTGCAGATGATGTCTTTTTTCAGGAACCTGGCAACAACCTGTTTCGTCACGTTTGCATAAGAGGTCGCTTCCACCCACTTGGTGAAGTAGTCGATAGCCACTAATATGAACCGGTGCCCATTCGAAGTCGTAGGCTCGATCTTTCTGATCATATCAATGCCCCACGTAGCAAACGGCCACGGAGACGACATCAAACTCAACGGATTTGGAGGCACGTGCACCTTGTCAGCATAAATCTGGCATTTATGACATTTCCGCACGAAATTGAAACACTGGGCCTCCATTGTCATCCAATAATATCCAGCCCTCAGCAGCTTTTTCACCATCGCATTCCCACTGGCATGGGTACCGAACGACCCCTCGTGCACCTCTTTCATCAATTGGCTTGCTTCTTTGTCATCGACACATCTAAGCAATACCCAATCAAAATTCCGCTTGTACAAAACCCCATCTTTATTTAGATAGCATACCATGGCCAACCTCCTCAGAGTTTTCCGGTCCTTTTTAGACGTTCCCTCGGGATACTCTTGGGTTTCCAGATATCGTTGGATGTCATAATACCACGGCTTTTCATCATCAGGCACTGTGTCGACAGCAAACACATAAGCCGGTCTATCCAATTGTCCCACCTCAACACTAGGGAATTGATTCCACCACCGTACCTTAATCAAGGCGGCTAGAGTAGCCAAAGCATCTGCCAAAGGGTTTTCTTCTCTCGGCACATGGTGTAATTCCACCTTGGTGAAGAACGTCAACAATCTCCTCGTATAGTCCCGGTATGGAATTAAGTGAGATTGATGCGTATACCATTTCCTGTTAACCTGGTTCACAACCAAAGCTGAATCTCCATATATAACAAAGTTCTTGATCTGCAAATCAATCGCCTCTTCGATACCCAAGATACAAGCTTCGTATTCATCCACATTGTTGGTGCATTCAAATGTTAGCCAGGAAGCAAAAGGAATGTGGGATCCCTTCGGCGTAACCAAAACAACACCAACTCCACTACCATTCACGTTAACGGCCCCATCAAACATCAGAATCCATTCGGACTCAGGGTCAGGCCCCTCCTCCGGGATCGGTTCCTCACAATCTTTCGATTTGAGAAACATTATGTCCTCATCAGGGAATTCAAACTTCATCGGTTGATAATCCTCAATGGATTGCTGGGCGAGGTAATCAGACAATACACTCCCTTTTATTGCCTTCTGAGAAGTATACTGGATATCATATTCAGTCAAAATCATTTGCCATCTCGCAACCCGTCCGGTTAATGCTGGCTTCTCAAATATATACTTGATCGGATCCATCTTGGAAATACAACAAAGTGGTATGAACCAGCATATACTGTCTCAGTCGGCGAGCAGCCCATACCAAAGCACAGCAAGATTTCTCGAGCAGTGAATATCTTGTTTCATAGTCGGTAAACTTTTTGCTAAGGTAATAAATTACATACTCTTTTCGACCAGACTCGTCATGCTGCCCCAGTACACACCCCATAGACCCCTCGAGGACCGTCAAGTACAGGATTAATGGTCGTCCCTCCACAGGAGGCACCAGAATCGGAGGCTCCTGCAAATATTCTTTTATTTTTTCAAATGCCGCTTGGCAATCATTATTCCACCTGACCGTTTGATCTTTTCTCAACAATTTGAATATAGGCTCACACGTGGCTGTTAGATGAGATATGAACTGTGAAATGTAGTTCAATCTACCTAAGAAACCACAAACCTCCTTTTCTGTTCTCGGTTCAGGCATTTCTTGTATTGCTTTTACTTTAGCAGGATCAACCTTGATTCCTCTTTCGCTCACAATAAACCCCAACAACTTACCGGACCGCACTCCGAAAGTGCACTTATTCGGATTCAAACTCAAACTGAATTGTCTCAATCGGTCAAACAACTTGGCCAGATCTACCAGATGCCCCTCTTCTGTTTGGGACTTTGCTATCATGTCATCAACATAGCATTCAATTTCATGATGAATCATATCATGAAACAAAATCACCATAGCCCTCTGATACGTGGCACCGGCGTTCTTGAGACCGAATGGCATCACCTTATAACAAAAAGTGCCCCACGGTATGATGAACGTTGTTTTCTCCATATCATCTGGCGACATCTTAATTTGATTATAGCCAGAAAAGCCATCCATGAAGGAAAACACCGAGAATTGAGATGTATTATCTACCAACACATCGATGTGAGGTAATGGGAAATCATCTTTCGGACTAGCTCTGTTCAAATCCCGGTAGTCCACACACATCCTCACCTTTCCATCCTTTTTCAGGACTGGCACAATGATCGCGACCTAAGGCGGATAATTAGTAACAGCTAGGAAACCAGCATCCAACTGCTTCTGCACCTCCTCTTTAATTTTCACGGCCATCTCAGGTCGAGTTTTGCGCAACTTCTACTTCACTGGAGGATAATCTGCTCTCAATGGCAACCTGTGCACAACAATATCGGTATCCAACCCTGGCATATCTTGATAGGACCAGGCGAAGATATCAACATACTCTTTCAACAAGGCTACTATTCTGCTCTTGACATTCACCTCCAAAGCAGCCCCAACCTTCACTTCTTTTCTGACCTCCTCGGTACCCAGATTCACAACCTCAACTTGCTCTTTGTACGGTTGAATCACCTTCTCCTCTTGCTTCAACAACCTGGCTAATTCCTCCGGCAGTTCACAATCTTCTTCGCCTTCTTCTTCGACATGATAGATCGGATTGTCGAAGTCATATGAGGGTGTAACAAGATTGTTATCAATGAGATCCGGAGAATGATCGCATCTGCATGAATGTTGATTCATGCATTGCTTTAGAACCGGAGCTAAGCACATTAAAAGCATGGAAAATGAAAACAAACATTGCCATTTTTATTGTTTTGTTTTTAAACTGCAAAAATAAATGAAAAACAGAGAACACCGCTTTTAGTGAAAAAAACATCCTTTTATTGATGATGCGAATTTTGCAAAATGAAACACATGAGGTGGCCCTTAAAATGAACCATTACGTTTCGGGCAAAACGTATGGCTTTCATGCAGACAGAATTGAAAAATAGAAATATTACTCTTCACGTAGAGTGACAGTGATGATCTTTTCGGCCTTCCAGTTCTGGATCTCCATCCCTGGTACGCACGGTTTTATCCACGAGTCGAGCTCGCAGTCACTGTCGATCTCTTCACCCACCGCACAGATGTGATCTGGATCTAGCATTCCAGCACTGGTGAACGTGAATGGCTGACGACGGCCTCTATTCTGCCCAGACGAGCCTCGGCCCGGCTGATAACCAACCCCAAACCTGTCTTCCTTTGCGGCAATGTCGATCATCCTTCCCCAATCTGGGGCTTCTCCGCTCTTCACCACCTCAGCGGCCTGTTTGTAAGAAAAAATGGACGGCTTCTTCTCTTCTTTAGCAAAGATGGCATTCTCTACCTTAACGGTTTCAAACGCCTGACTCGGTGTTTCCCATATTTCACCGTCCATTTCCACATACTTGAACGATGATAGTTGGCTGACAAAGATATCTTCTTCCCCACACACCGTTACGACCTGCCCGTCCCAGATATACTTCAAATTCTGGTGCAAAGTCGAAGTCACTGCCCCAGCAGCGTGTATCCATGGTCGACCCAACAAGCAACTGTATGCCGGCCGAATATCCATGACATAGAACACAGACTTAAACACCTCGGGCCCAATCTTTACAGGGAGCTCCACTTCCCTAAACACAGCCCTCTTAGAGCCATCAAATGCTCTAACCACCAGGTCAGTCGGCCTCAAAACCAATCCTTCACAATCCAGCTTAGCCAAGGCCTTCTTCGGCAACACATTGAGTGACGAGTCGGTATCCACCAAAACGTGCGAGAGCACTGCTCCTTTACACTCCATTGAGATGTGTAATGCCCTATTTTGATTACGCCCATCCACCGTAAGATCCAAATCAGTGAAACCCAGCCCATGGCTGGCATTAATATTAGACACCATTGTCTCTAGCTGATTGATCGTTATCTCCTGCGGGACATAGGCTTTCTTCAATATTTTCAAAAAAGCCTCTCTATGCCCTTCAGAGCTTAACAGCAATGACAGGATTGAAATCTTGGACGGAGTCTGCTGCAGATGGTCAACAAGCTTATACTCAAACTTCTTGATGATCCTCAGAAACTCCTCGACTTCATCATCAAGTTATTTTTCCGACCCCACAGGCGCCGGTGCCGCTATAGGAGTACCCTCACTCACCACCTACTTTCCTCTTTCCCTGGCTAAAGCCTCGGCCTTATCTCTATTTTCTTTTTCTGTCTCCCTATTCCTCAATGTGTCAGGCGCAAACAACATTCCGCTGCGAGTGAAACCACTAGGTCCGGCATTATCCACCTTTGAAACGGTGGTTTCACTTGCAGCCTGATCCTCCTGCTTCTCTCCATTTCAATATACCTCCCCACCATAATCCCATGGCACAGCATCGTCGTTTTCATATAGAATAGGCCCCGGTACCGTGATGGTAACGGGAGCCGCATCTGCTGGCGCTGACAAGTTGATAGGATCAAAATAAATGGTTATGGTGGAAACATCCTCCCTCTCCAAACCAATTCTCTCAAACCTGAGACTTCCCTCGTCCATCATTCTCTAAACCGTCTCCCTCAACATCACACGTCCCTTTGGAGCAACGGTACAAGCGGCACAATAATCATCACATCCCGGAAAACCCCACTCTTCAACAACTGTCTCTTGACCTCAGCCAATGGAGTCCTTAACCGATCCACATTCATCAGCCCAGTTCTCCTCTCATCCTCCGAAATCGCATTCACCCCCATCTGACCATGCGCCGGCATGGGATTAGCATTAACATTCGGAGATGGTGCAAAATTAATGGCCTTGGAGTCTACCAGATCCTGAACCACATGCTTGAAGGCTTTACAATTCTCAACATTGTGTCCAGGGGCACCGGAATGGAATTCGCACTTGGCGTTTTCATCATAATTTGCAGGCCTCTGATCCGGTCTCAACGGAGCCAATGTTCTCAGCTGAACCAGACCCAGATCTTTCAACTTCTTCAACAAAAATGAATACGTCACAGGCGGCCTATCAAACTGACAATCAGTCATCCGTCCTCTCACTTGATACCCGGCCCGTTGTGCTCTCTGTTGAAACGACTGTCGTTGTTGTGGCCGTTGCTGTTGTTGTTGTTGTGCAGGTTGATTATCAGCAGGAATTGTTACTGTAGTAGTGTGCTGGTAGTAACGATCCCTACCATGTCGTCTCTGGGCATACACAGCACTCGTGTCACCCTCCTTCTTTCGCTGACTGTTACCAAAGGGCTTCTTCGACCCAGAAGACGAAGCATTTCCCTGTATCTTCCCCATTTTCAACCAGCTTTCAATTCTCTCCCCTGCCACCACAATGTCTGTAAAACCCGTGACGGGACAACCCACCATTCTCTCAGCAAAAGTCCCCTGCAGGGTACCCATGAACAGATCAGACATTTCCCTATCCACCAACGGAGGTTGAACTCTTAAAGCCAACTCCCTCCATCTTTGTGCGTATTCTTTAAACCCTTCATTCGGCTTCTGAGACATACCCTGCAACTAGGTACGGCTAGGAGCCATGTCAGCATTGAACTGGTACTATTTAAAGAAAGCTTCTCCCAAATCTTGCCAGCTCTTGATATCCGATGATCTCAACTTGGTATACCACTCCAGAGACCCCCTAGACAAGCTGTCCTGGAAGAAGTACATCCAGAGCTTCTGATCCATTGTATAGGCAGATATTTTCCAGACAAAGGCCTGGAGATGAGTTTCCGGGCAAGAACTCCCATTGTATTTATCAAACGTGGGCACTTTAAACTTTTGCGGGATCACAATCCCCTCAACTAGCCCCATGTTTGTCATGTTGATAGCCCTAGGAGTAGCATGGCTTTCCAGAGCCCTGATCTTCTCTACTAGTGCCTGAATCTCTTTGTTTGGCGGTTGAACACCGTACTGAACAAACTACTCATTCAGCACAGAGAACTGATCCTCTTCTTTATCCTCCATGGCCCCAAAGAAAGGAGGAAACTGATTATCCTTCAAATTGTTGCCTGCAGAACCTAATCCACCGCCCGCGGCGAAACCAAAACCTCCACCATTGTTGATCACCACACCAACAATAGTTGCCTTCCTTCTAGGATCACCACCATCCCTAGAACCACCGAGACCATTGTTGGAAACACCCTCTAGATTATTGCCACTATTGGAAGCCGAAGCCCGCTCAAGCTTCTCCACCTTCTCAACAAGTGCCTTTTGCCCCAAGGCGAACCCTTGCATGACGTTGATCAGCTCTCCCATCTTCTCTTTCAACTCGAGAATGTCTGCATTGGGTGGATCCATCAGTTTGGATTTGTTGCGCCTGGTAGGGTATCTATGCGTACGAGCTACGTGCAAAGGAATGATTCTACGTGCGCGAGCAATGATTCCTGAAACAATCAAACACGTTAGAAACCGACACCTGCAAAATAGAAGACAAGTTATTATGATTCATCGAGACAGATAATAATGTGACAATAACATTATGACGTCAATCATTTGGTTTTACCATACAGAGCAGAGAATTATGATTTACCAAAGATATCACCCGACCATGTGTGTGTCATGTGAGTGCACACAGAAAAGCAAATAAAGCTTGAAGATCAATCACTGAATGATAATAACCACTGCATATCAAAATTGCACCGCACGTGCAAGAGTCATACATCAAGCTTGATACAAATCAATTTTACAATTCTCCAGAATCAGAAAGAAAATACAAGCAAGTGAATTCCGTCAACATGCCTGACGGTAATCCAACACATGATAATAACTGTGACAAAAGTCTAAACTAAAGAAGGTCCCATAGAAGGCTCTACATCATCAACAATCTTAGTAAACTTCACAGCGAACCTGAGCTCAGTGTTCTCCTGCTGAAGTCTTCCCACCTCTTTCTGATGAATCTTCATCTGTCGGAAATAATGGTCCCTCTCAGCCAGATAATGATCTCTCTCAGCCACAATCTTCACTTGCTCTTCTCCCTTAACCTTCAGCTTTGCTTCCCATTCGGCGGTAAGGGCTTTGGCTCTAACTTCTCTCTGAGTCTTCACAAGGATTTGTCTTCTCTTCTCATCTTCAATGACCTTCAAATCTCTAGCCAACTTCTCCTTGGTAATGTCGTGCTCCTTTGTAGATGATTCTAAAGCTTGGCTGATCTTGCAATAATAAGCGGTGTCTATCTCAAAACGCTTCACCACAAGAGCATGTCTCCTAGCCTGGTCTTCTGTTTCCCTCTTGATTTCCTGATTAGCCATCTGAATTCTAGCAACACTCATTTCCAACTCAGTCTTCTCTGCTTGCAGCTGATCTCTCTCCTTCTTCATCTCAAGAAATTCTTCCATGCTAACAGAAGAATGGGACTCCTCAATCAATGGATACCAAAGATCACCCACAGGAAATGGTAGACGAGTGAGCTCCATTCTTTTTCTGAGCCAATCAACAAACGGGGGAAAAGACCTGTTATTAGCTCTACCCCAAGAAAACTTGCCTTTCCTTTGAATGCGGCGCCATACATCAGACACTTGCCTCAACGATGACTGATTACCCTCAATCGGGAAGTAGAAAGACTCTTGAATCTCACATTCAAGAGGTGGAACCTACATAGCGAATCCCATTTGTCTCTTAAGAAGCGTCGGGTTATAATTAATACAACCTTGAACTCCTATAAGAGGCACACTGGGAAAACTCCCACAACTGCAAATGAAATCTCGTTCAGCCCCACTACTGTGAGTCCAAGCTATGTCCTTGGCTCGCAAACCCATCAACTTGGTTGCCCAATTTACAGTATGGTCAAGAAGAACAAAGACACCTCTAGAAGGCAAATATCCCATGAACCACTTGTATAACAGTTGAGCACAATATCTAATCAATCCCCCATGCCGCTTCTCGTTCCGATTATGGACCGAGTGTCGCATTCGCGAAAAACAACCGGCGGGAAAAGACACAGAGCCGCCACCGTGCGTTATTTATCCCAAAGGAGGGAAAGGAAACGCTCGAAGTAAACCTGGAAAGGAAATGGTCTTACGACCAAAGATTGCAAGGATCGGGAGTCGGTTACGCAAGGGGAAGGTATTAGCACTGCCTCACGTCCGTCGTACTCGACGGGATCCGCGCTCAGAAAGAATAGAATAAGGTTGCTGAATAACTGCTCAAAAACTGCACACACACTGGAATGAAACACAGATGAAAGACGGAAGAAAGGGACTCGGCAGGATGTCGCCACCTGGGCCTACGTAGTTTGTCAGACACAAACATCAGAGTTGACGTAGTTCGGGGGAACGGGAAACGTGCTCGCTAGGACATCGCATCCTATGCATACGTATCTTTTCTAACCAGAGTAAGAATCAGAGCACTCGTAGCTCGGCTAACGCACGCCGAAACAAAACGCTGAAAGAAGACGCTGAGACGTCAAAGCAAACACACGACAGGAAATGGAATGCCAATCGCTGGGCCTACATCCAACTCCGAACAAACAAACGCAAATAGGAAACGGAATGCCAATCGTTGGCCTTATATCCAACTCCACAAAAGAAACAGGAAACAGATAGCCAATCAATGGTCTTACATCTATCTCCTAGCACACACCAAACAAAACAGGAAACCGAAGGCCAATCGTTGGGCTTACATCAGACTCCTAACAAACAACAAACAAATAGGAAACCGAATTACAATCGTTGGACTTACATCGGACTCCAGACAAACGCACACGAAAAGAAGAAGGGTCTCGATTGCAACTAGGGCACGAGAAAAGGAAGGTCTCGATCGCAACGAGGGCGAGAGAAAAGGAAGGTCTCAATCGCAACGAGGGCGAGAGGAAAGGAAGGTCTCGATTGCAACGAGGGCGAGAGAAAAGGATCAAAGTTAGTTGTCAGTCAAACTCGACAAGACATCGCATCTCGTGCCTACGTATCACATCTGGACATGAGAATCAGAGTTGCCGTAGTTCGGCTAAACTATTTCTGTTTGTTTTGTGTTTTTTAGGTGAACAACGTCACTACGCAATCTACCGGATGCTCGACCTTGGGAGACTTACTCACCTGTAGTAAAAGGAGTTAATGTGTCCTTAAGAGGAGGATAATGTTTGTTTGTGTTTTAGGAAAGCTCACGCAAGAAAGGAAGTCCTAGACGAAGGAACCGTGCTACCTTAGTTGACATGCAAACGAGAGACTATGCGAAGTCTAGCAATCCTATGGGGATACGATCACACCACAAAAACACATACAACATGAATTAAACACACCAACAAGGGGCTCAAACATCAAGGGTGAGGCTTTAGTCAAGGGGTCATATCAACCTCGACAAACAAGCCGGGCTTTAGTAAAGGGGTCATATCAACCTCGACAAACAAGCCAACTGCAGGGTATGAAGGCTCTTAACCACTGACATTGACCATCAGGGTGAGCAGATGAAAGGTAATGAGGATTGGACCTCATAGCTCTTAACCCTAGCCTGGGTGAGCTTCAATCAATGAAAACATGGGGATCCAGAATGTGGGACCCTACTCCACTGGACTGACTCTATATACCAGGAGCTTGGGTTAGGTTCAAGAGTCTCAGCACGTGGTGCGAGCATCATGAACGACTCAAACAATTAGCAGGGGACTGACTACTAGTCCCTTCTATCTGCCGATTTCCTATTCACTTAGGAGGACTTGAAGTACATGGCACAAAAGTAAACAAACACAGTCATTGCCTCTTAAGGAGGACTTCAGCCAAATGCCTGCCAAAAGAAACGACAGGGCTTCCAGACTACATGGAGTTAGAGGATGATTGCCTAGGTGGTATGCCAACCACAAGCAAAACACAGCTCAGGCAATGAGCTAAAGCAACTAAAGTACCTGTGAGAAAGTCAAACAAGTCAATATTTACATTCAGACAAACCCAAACAGTCAATCAACAATGTTACAACCAATATGCACACAAGGCAAGTCAACAACTCAAGTGAGTTCATCACCAAGGGACCTACAACACAATAAGGTCAGTGGACAAAGCAAATTTGCATCTCAAGGCATAAGATTGCATCAACCACTAGAGCTAATAGCTTGATCCTGAAATACAAAGCTCAAAAGATGAGTACAAACCAATAGTACCAAGACTAGGGTCAAAGGTAAAGCAAAAAGTCAAAACAGCAACCAATATTCAACATGAAACACATTTATTCAAGTAAGAACATGTCCTAAAAAGGACCAAGTCTAAAGCATAAAGCAAGGTCATCACATGAGCAAGATATGGCAAAGGCAATTACAAAGCTCACATTTGGACATCAAGAATCAAAATTCCATATTAAAACAGAAACGAATCAAACAATCATGAAAATTTTTGTGTGCATACAACATGTCAAACATAATCATCATGCCAAAAATTAGAATCAACAGAGCTCAATTGACCTAGAAATGAAAATGCACAAGTATGGCATCAAGTTGTGTGACACACATTGTTACACCATGCATTCATGTGCCTAAAACAGAGATGAAATATGATAAAAATGCACAACCAAGCCTCAAAAGTCATACAACATGTTGGGAATCAGCATACCAAATTTCAAATCAATTGGCCAATGTATGAGCATTTCACAATAGAATTGGTACAACATGTCACATTTGCATACATGTTCAATCAACAGTCCACAATCAAAATTCCAGCAATGATAAAATCATGAAATTCACATCAAAAAATAAAGGACATTCAAATGAACATATAGCAAAAATTTGGATTGAATTGGATTAATTTTCAATTTATTATGATTTTTTGAATTTGACATGAAAATATTTGAAATAATGAAGAAATCACATGTTAAATTGGAGGGAAATGAGAAATAGTGTGATTAATTTGAAAAAGTGCATGAGATGGGAATCGAACCATGTAGCAAAAAATATAGGCGCATGAGAAATAAAATGGACAAGTGCTGGAGTCAAGAATCGAACCGTGCATGGAACCAAAACGCATCACTTCATTAATTGAAGTGGCGTCCCTGTCAGCGAGTCTAAGTACATGTGGACACAGTCAACGGAACAGCAGCCAATCATTTGGACATGAGGCTCTAACGTGGATGCATGCATGGCAATGACTAGGATAAACCCTAGGATGCACCAGACGGCGGCGCAAGCGGTGGTTTCCACCGTCTTCTTCAACAAGACGGTGGCGCTACAGTGCATCATCAACAATTTTTTTCCAGAAAACAGCATGGCATACATCATTGGAAAGATCTCAACAAGCACAACACGAATCCAACATTATTTTAGCCTAATTCTCCATGAAAAATGCAAATCGATTGAAAACATTTTCAACACACAAAATCTTGCCATTGATGCTTGCAATGGCCTGGATCTAGCTCAAATCACAACCTCCATGTTCATGTTCAAGCTTGAAGTATGCACAAATCTTCACCAAAACCTTCAATCCAATGCTTGATTCATACTCAATGGAGCTTAATGATCACGATTATGCCATAAAATCAAGGTGTTATGTGAAAGAAATTGAAATTTGAGATGAGAGCAAAAATGGAGGGAAATCCAAAATCTAGATCTAGAATGTGTTAGAATGAGCAAAATAGTTACAATTAAGCTTATATATGACATGTTAATTATGTTGTAATCATGATTAGGCATTGGCTAATGAAAGTTTAATGAAATATGAGGTGTTATGCACAATTGGTAAAATGCACCCTATGCATGGTGAATGAACGTGAACAGTACCATGTGCATGCTCAAAATCACTTAAAATCATCTCATGCACATGTTGGAATTGGAATTTTGTTCATATGATGCACCAAATTTGAATTTGGTATTTTCCCTCCAAAATGGACATGCATGAACAAATGATTATATGAGATAATTTCATGCAATTCAATTATGTATTTGGAAAATATGAGTCATAAGGAGCATAATGCAAAAATAGGGACTCAATATGGAACTTTGGATCAAAAGTTATGGCTCTTGGAAATTTCATGCACACTTGGTGATCATTTGCTCATAACTTCTCAACCATTCATCAGATGCTCCTGATCTTGGACTTTTTGGAAATGGGAGAGAAAGATCTTCAACTTTCATGTTAGACAAAATTTCATTTGAAGCTTCTTTGATGTTAGAAAGGCAAGTTGAATGTGGTCCAAAAACTTGCCATTTTTGGAAACTTGAAATTACAGGTCACTTTCCATTTTTGGAAACTTTTGATCTGGCTTCAAAACCTTCAAGGTAGATATTTAACATGATGAATAAGCCTCTTTTAGACATGAATGAAGTGTCTCAAACCATTTCTCCACCTCCTAGCCCTCAGTTGACTTTCAGTTGACTTTTATGGGCCCCCGATGACTGGGCAATGCACTGATGACTTTGAGCTTCTAACACTTGGTCAAGTTGCTTCAAAATGAACCCTTGGTTCATATAAGCTCTTCAGAACAATCATGTGGCTTTCATCTCCACGAAAACTTGCTCTCTCTTTGCACCGATGAATTCTCTTGATGCCAGTTCTTGTTGATAAGATGCAATGCACTGTGTAATATTAATGACCTAAAAAATGAAATGAATGCATGAATAGGGGGTGCAAATTTGAGGTGCTACATCGAGTAATAGACATCCCCAACCAAGGTAGGAATAGGATTCCTCTGAGAAAACATCCGGATGGCGTTAATGTCTACAAAGTTCTTCTGATTAGGGAACAGGATGATTCCATAAATGCTCACAGCAAGTAAAGCACAAACAACCTTCCAATCACCCAAAACAGCATGCTCCTTGGCTTTAGCCTCCAAGAAACTCAGATGAAAATCGGGAAACTTTCGTTTCTCCTTCAAACCTCCTTTGGTCGCTTCGGGGCTCAAATAAAGAGCACGAGAGATCTCTCCCCCATCAGGTTCTTCGTTAGTAGCATATAAAGGAACCTGATTTCTGATCTGAATACCCAGGATACCGGCATAGTCCTCCATCAAAGGTCCCAACAAATAATCCGGGAAGACAAAGCATCTCAAACCAGGATCATAAAACTGAAGAAGAGTATGGATGGCACTCCTATCCCTATCTATGAGCCTGAAAACCATCTTCAAAATACCACCATAAGCCTCACGGAACATCCCCACATGGTCAGGCGTAATCAATGCTATCATATCTTTCAGCACACCAATCTCTGGATCGAAGAAACTGTAGATAACATCATCTTTCAAGTCGGTCCTCATATCTGGAACAAGGGTGTCTCTCAACCAGGATCTCAATCAAGAATGTACCCTGCATATGGATAAACATGAGTTAGATGCGGATAAATGCAAAATGGGAATGATGCTGATGCATGAATGCAATGCACTGTGCCATCCTCCAAGTCATCTGAACATCAACTGTACTAGATTCCGATCTCTGAACTGATCACAACCATCTGAGGGACTGAGTAACCATAAATCCAACTCGGGAGTTCCGAAATAAACGGAACCTGAGGATATACCACCATCATCACTGGTAAATCACTGACCAAATAGCAACAAGATCCTCTGGACAAGCAACCCCAAATTCAGCCCGGGGATCCGAAATAAACGGAACCCGCTGATAAATACCACGGACAGAACTCCGGCATCTCAGAAATAAATATCCATAAATCCAACTCATAAATAGGACCCAGATCAAGAACGGAACCATTAGTCACCATCAGATAGTCACCGACAGAACCTGTATCTCCAAGAATCAAACCCTCCCCTCACAGGTGAATTCTAATAAGGTCATCCTAAGGCGGACAATGGTCTCGATAATCGGACAAGATACTCAACAGGTTTTCCCTTTCGGGTGTGCCGTTGCAGCTCTCATAAGATCATCTAAACCAAAGATCCGGGAAAGAACGGTCACCGAAGTCAACATCTCAGAAGAGGTAACACAACCATAGTGGAAACTCCACAATGGAAAAGCTCTCTCAAAAGAACCTCGTCCGGCTTGTGGTATGTTACGTCACAACAACATGCCCAACCAACATGTGAGGAACGTGAGACCACGCTAATCCTAGGTGTATACTCGGGCCTGGGTTTTAGCCCCACTCAGAACACCTACCCCAAATCAAAGGAACCAAACCTGTCCAGAATCCAGCACAGTAATAATATGATGCCTGCAAACATATATGCAAATATATACATAGTATAATAATCACAAATGCAATAAATAAAGCAATACAAGCAACCAAAACTACCCTAAAGAGCTCTAGGATTGACTCGCTTAGGGAAGATGGACCAGCAAGAGGTCAACTTTTTCCCCAGCAGAGTCGCCAGCTATCGCAACGCGAAAAACAACCGGCAGGAAAAAACAAGTTTACAGAGCCGCCACCGACGCTATTCATCCTATGACGGAAAGGAAGCGCAGGACTAACCTAAGAAAGGGAAAGGAACGGTCTTACGACCAGAGATTGCAAGGTACGGGAGTCGGTTACGCAAGGGGAAGGTATTAGCACCCCTCACGTCTGTCGTACTCGACGGGATCCACGCTCAAAAGAATAGGAAAAGGTTGCTAAAAAAATTGCTCAAAGAGAATGCACACATACTGGAATAGTAAAACAGGTGAAAGAAGATGGAGGAAGGAGACTCGGCAGGATGTCCCATCCTGGGCCTACGTAGTTTGTCAGAAACAAACATCAGAGTCGACGTAGTTCGGGGAAAAGGGAGGCATGCTCGCTAGGACATCGCATTCTATGCCTACATATTTGATCTGGAATAAGAATCAGAGCTGTCGTAGTTCGGCTAACGCACGCCGAAACACAACACAAAACAGAGACGCTGAGACGTCAAAAAATAAACACCCACAAGGAAACAGAATGCCAATACATGGGCTTACATCCGACTCCAAACAATAGCACACGCTAACCAGCGAACACCAAAGAAAAAGGTATTCACACTGACAAACTAATAGGGAGTCTGGAACTCGAGCCTAGTAGCTGTTGTCGCATTACGCGAAAAATCGGGGGGGAAATGAAACAACAGAGCCGCCACCGTGCGTTATTTATCCCAAAATAGGGAAAGGAAACGCTCGAAGTAAACCTGGAAAAGACATGGTCTCGCGACCAGAGAAAGATCGGGATCGGGAGTCGGTTAGCACCCCTGCGCATCCGTCGTACTCGACGGGATCCACGCTCAGAAAGAATAGAAAGAAGGTCGCTAAAAACTGATCACAAACATCACACATGGCTGAAAGGAAACACAGAGAAACAAGAGAAACTAACTCGGCAGGATATCGCATCCTGGGCCTACATAGTCTGTCAGGCACAGACATTAGAGTCGACGTAGTTCGGGACAGGGGAAACGTGCTCGCTAGGATGTAGCATCCTATGTATACGTATCTTCTCTGACCGGAGAAGAATCAGAGCACTCGTAGCTCGGCTAACGCACGCCAAACAAAACACAAACAGGAAAACATGGAAACCAAATGCCAATCGCTGGATTTACATCAGACTCCGAACCAACAAACACACACAGAAAACCAACTGCCAATCACTGGGCTTACGTCAGACTCCAACAAGCAAACAAGACACAGGAAACCAACTGCCAATCGCTTGACTTATGTCAGACTCCAACACAACACAAAGGGTTGAAAAAGAAGAAAAGGCGCCCGGAGAGATCAGCTCATCTCCTGCCTACGTACCTCATCTGGTATGAGGATCAGGGCGACGTAGTTCCCCTATGCAGGGAAAGAACTTCTAACCTAACCAGAGACTGGGAAATGACAAACTAGAAGGGAGACTGACTCGAGCCTAATAGTTATCATGTAAATTCACCATGGTCCTAGGTTGAGGTTTCTATCTAACTTGCACAGGGAGCAAGCTATCCTAAACAGCACAGGCCAATACACAAGCACAATAAACAATCACACACACTATATGCAATCAATTGGGCTCATACAAGGTTAGGCTGTGAAACACAAGCCAACTGGAATCGGGTGTAATTAGCTCTTAACCCTAACATTGAGAGTTAGGGTGAAGCAGATGAAATGGGAAGTGAGGGTAAGACCTCACAGCTCTTATCCCTGGCCTGGGAGAGCTTGACTCAAATAGAAGGTGTGGGAGTTCATAAAGTAGGAACTCTTCTCCACATATGACTGACACAACAAAGATCTTGGGTTAATATCCACAATGCATCAACACATGGTGTGAGCAAAGTGGATGACACACTGAGTAGCAGGAGATGGATTACACATCTCTTTTATCTGCCAATTGCCTCTAAAGAGGTCTTTTCCTGCTTGGCACAAAAGTAAACATCCACAAGCATTGCCTCTTAAGGAGGGCTTCAGACAGGTGCCTGCCCACATAACAGGACAGGTCTTCCAGACTACATGAAGTCAGAAGAGTTATACCTCAATGGTTAAGCAACCAAGCAAAGCAAAAGCAAGTTCAAAAGAACTCAAAGCAACTTAGGTACCTGAAAAAAATCTAAACCAATCAGTTTATAAGTCAAACAAACAAACAGACAACAGTCATCCATACAATCAGACAGACAAGCAATGCAACAGTGTGCAAGGCATAAGCCAATAGGCACAACACAAACAACTTGGCGTCAACCTACAAAACAACATAAGGTTAGCCAACATCAACCAATTAATCAATCCAAATGAGTGAACCACTTCAATCATGGCAATGTGCTTCTTAACCTGAAATCCACAATCCAAACAGTGAGTCCAAACCACTAGGTCAAATCCTAGGGTCAAAAGCAGGTCAAACAGTCAAAACAGAACATGAAATTTAACATGAATCAACTTCAATCAATCAAGAACACAGTCCAAAAGGTCCCATATCAATATCATTAACCAAATTCATTTCATGAATCAAACATGGTAAGGTATGCAAGTTGTGACCACATTGTGACATCAGAAGAAACAAATGCACATTAAATCCAAAATGATACAAATAATCTTGGCAAAATTCATGAGTAAACACGACATACAACATGATCATCACACACAAAATTAGAGGTATTGGACATCATTAGGCATGGTAATCACATAGCATAAGTCAAGACAAACACAACAAGCACATGTGTGACACAAATTGTCACACCAACTTAGCATAGGCATAAAACAGATATGGATCATGGTAAAAACGTCAAACCAAAGCCAAAACAACATTCAACATGTCTAGAAATAGTGTGAAAAAATTCACATTCATTGGATAAGGAACAAGCATTTCACAATCAAATGAAGTTCAAAGCAATTTTAAAGCTCAAATGTGACCATCCAGAAGGAAAAATCTCAATTAAATCAGAAATGATCCCAAAAATCCCAACAAAAATCATGCTCAATCACAACATGCATACTAGGCATCATACAAAAAATTAAGGCAATTGGATATCATTTGGCATGGCAAACGCATCAATCAAGTTGAACATCACAAGGTGTGACACAAATTGTCACACCTAAATTAGCACATTCATAAAACAGCAATGGTAATTGATAAAAATTCCAAATCAACACCAAAATGTCAGGAAAAGTGTCTAGTTATAGCATGCAAAATTTCATGAGCATTGTATCGAAGACCAACATTTCACAAATGATATGGCAAAGCAAGGTCAAGCAAGCATACATGTTCAAGTACCCTAGCACCAAAAAATATTCAGCCATGCACAAATTTGGAAATTATGATCATAAACTAATAGACAAACATAGGAGCAAGTAGCAAAAAGTTGGAGGTGAATTGATGCATTTTTCAATTTATTATGATTTTATGAAGTTGGAGAAATTAATAAAAATGAAAGAAAACACATAGCTTGGCATATGGAGGGAAAGGATGAAAATATGAAATGAATTTTGAAAACCAGTGCTCAGCAGGGATCGAACCCTGTACAAATTCAAATTGAGCGCGCCAGCACAAAACCCTAACCAGAGAGGGGTCGACGCAAGGACAACTATGGTCGACTCAAAAAAACACAGCCAGAACCTCGGGTCAGCGCAAGACCAGCTACGGTCGACTCAAAGCTGTCGAGCGGTCGACGCAACATTGCTGTATGGTCGATGCATAGCTGAAGATCTTCATCTTCTTCATGAAGAAGAAGATGAACAGTGCGCGAGCTTCAATGTTTTTCCAGAATTTTTTTCAGAACTCAAAAACAAATACATCAAACAAATCCTCATGACATGTATGTTATAGATCAAGCAATATTTCATGTTAATTCATCATGATTCATGCAAAACGAAGCAAAATCAAATTAACATTCAAGACTTCAATTAAGCATATCTATCTTAATAATGCATCAAATCACACGAAATTTAGATCAGAATCACCAGGAGAACAAGATCTACCAAAATATATACATGAATTTAAGAATTAAGAGATTCGAAAACTGAACATCTTGAAGAGCAGTTCTTTATTTTGCACGATCCACAGCTTGTAAGTATCCAAATCCACTCTACAATGCTTGAAATGATGTTTGGTGAAGAAAAGGAAGCTTGCACACGTGTAGATCTAGCTCAAAACAGAAACTCCATTGTCATCTTCATGAACTTCCACCACTTGATTCTTGCACGAATTCACCAATTCAACACTTGATCTGCACAGAATCAAAGCTAGGCAACAAGTATATGAAGTAAAATTGCAAGGTTCTTTGAAAAAAATTGAGTTATGAATGAGAGAAAAATTTGAAGTGAGAGAGAAATTTGGATCTAGAAAATGTGAAAAATGATTAACCTCCTTCAATTCTGTTAGGGTTAGAGTATATATATGCTTTACTAATCACCTTGCTAATCCATGTTTAATTTGGTTAATGAAAATAAGGTGTTTTGCAAAAATCAAAATTTGCATGGTGCATGTAGTAATTACACGTGAACAGTACCACACCCTTCGTCAAAGTCACTTAAAATGATCTTTTAAACACAATGGCAATGGTAGAAAATACATACAATGCACCATTTTTGAATTTTGCAGTTTCCCTCCAAAAAAGGCATGGATATGCAAGTGATTATGTGATGAGATTTTATGTAATGTGATGCAAGATTTGGAAATTAGAAGTCAAAAGGAGAATATTGCAAAAAGAATCACTCATTTTGGAGCTTTGAATCAAAAGATATGGCCATTTGAAGTCCCATGCATATTTGGCAATGATTTGATCATATATCCTCAACCACACGTTAGAAATCCATGATCTTGGACATTTTGGAAATGCGAGAGAAATATCTTCAACTTTCATGTTGGACAAAATTTCATTTGAAGCTTTCTTGATGATGTAATCTGAAGTTGAAGTTGGTCCAAAACCTTTCCAGTTTTGGAAAGTTCAAATTACAGGTCACCTGCTATTTTGGGAAAGTTTTGATCTGACCTCAAATTCTTCAATGTTGATGTTTGAAATGTCAAATGAGACTTGTTAGCACATGAATGAGGCATCTCTAACCATCTCCCACCTTCAAATCCACAGTTGCACTGACAGTTGACTTCTGTTGACTTTTTAGGGTTTCAGATGAATTGCACATGGACTGATGAGCCTTGAGCTTTCAACACTTGGCCAAATCACTTCAAAATGATCCCTGGGTCACATGAACTCATTGTGCCAACCCTAGGGCTTTGATCTCATGGAAAATGCTCTTGTTGCCTTGCACAGTTGAATCTTCTAACCAGTCTTGCCTGATGACTTGATGGACTATGCAATGAACAATGCAATGTTAATGACCTAAAATGAAAATGTATATAAAAATGGGAGGTGCAAATTTGAGGTGCTACAGCTGCCCCTATTCAATCAACTGGGAACCCGAACGGATGAGAGCAACGGCTGTCAGACCTTCAGGGTAAACAGGGATTGAATACCAAAGAACCGTAGAAATTTGCACTCTGCGGGATATGATACAGGATATCTACAACAGCAACCAGACAAGACGTTTACTGACGACACTACTGGGGATTTTGATTTTTTATCAAAGGAAAAGTACAACCAAACGTCAACGGACGAATGGGAAAAACTCAACGTTTATCGACACCAATGGAGAGGTGACCAGACATTAACGAATGACTGGGAAGACTCGACCATACGTCAACGGACGAACGGGAGAAGCTCGACGTTTATCGACACCAACGGAGAGGTGACCAGACATCAACGGATGAATGGGAAGACTCGACCAGAATTCAACGGACGAACGGGAGAAGCTCGACGTTTATCGACACCAACGGAGAGGTGACCAGACATCAACGGATCAATGGGAAGACTCGACCAGACGTCAACGGACGAACGGGAGAAGCTCGACGTTTATCGACACCAACGGAGAGGTGACCAGACATTAACGTATGACTAGGAAGACTCGATCAGACGTCAACGGACGAACGGGAGAAGCTCGACGTTTATCGACACCAACTGAGAGGTGACCAGACATCAACGGATGAATGGGAAGACTCGACCAGACGTCAATAGACAAACGGAAGAAGCTCGACGTTTATCGACACCGACGGAGAGGTGACCACTACACTGGGGAAGGAAAACAAATACTTGCAACCGGAAACCAGATAGGACGTTTACCGACGACTCTACTGGGGATCTCTGGCTGGGGAACAACCAGACATTTACCGATGACTGCGATAAAGACTCGACGTTTACCGATATCGAAAGATGATGTTTGCTGACATCAAACAAAAATGACCAGACATTAACGAATGACTGGGGAATAGGATGTGCAACCAGACGTCAACGGACGACCAGGCAAAAACTCAACGTTTATCGACACCAACGGAGAGGTGAACAAACATCAACGGATGACCTGTGGGGGATAGACACAACTAGACGTCAACGGACGAATAGGAAAAACTCAGCGTTTATCGAAACCAACGGAGAGGTGAACAGACGTCAACGGATGAACTGTGGGGAAGATACAACTAGACGTCAACGGACGAATGGAAAAAACTCAACGTTTATCGACAACAAACGGAGAGGTGACTCCTGGGGAAAGGACAGATGTTACGCACATCGAAAGATGATGTTTACCGACATCAAACAAAAGAGACCAGACATTGACCGATGACTGGAATAGGACTCGATGTTTACCGACACCGAAAGAATGGTGTTTACCGACACCAAAGAAAGGGACACACAAGGGTGAAAACATGACACTTACCGGTATCACAAGAACGACATCTTCGATATGTCAAGGCAAGGCTAAACACTTGCTGGGGATTTCACTGGGGAGAATCAAGCTTTTCTTCCACGGACGGGTGAGGGAATAAAACTCTCTGGGGAGTTATCAATCCTGAATGCTGTCAGGAGCAACTGTAGCAAACGTGTTGTACAGATGTTGAACTATGATCCGCCTCTGCCGAGGATATGGTATGATTAGGTTTAACACATGAATGCATATGTTTGAATTTTTCGATGGCGTAATGTTCCATATTGAATTGAAATGCTACGCGATTTGAGGATGCAATGATCACTACATGCAAGATGCAAAATGATGAGAACTTCTGCTGGGGAGCAACTGACTAGATACTCCAACTCTGTGGGGATACTCCGTCTGAGGAATGCTCTGCGGGGAGTAGCACTGACTTCTCACACATGCTGGAGAATAACACTGCTGCTGGGGAAAGGATTCCAATCCACTCGGGGACTCTGCTAGGGATACGCGGCTTTACTGGGGACGACCCATCCAATCCACAGGTAGGATAAACTCTGTTGGAGACAATTTTCACCGAACCTGATCCACTCGGGGAACTTGCTGGGGAAAACCTTCACAACCCTGATGGGGATAAGCATACACAACGCTGTCGGGGAAAGGCCTACACCACTCTGCTGAGGAAATAATATACCAAGCCACACTGGGGATAGACATCCACAACCCTGCCGGGGACAAACGTTCACGACCACGCCGGGGATAGCAGTACTTCAAAACAGACTGTTGGGGAATAAACTCCACTGACACCTCCGCTGGGGATACAACAACCTTCCAACTTGGTGGGGACTAACATTCTTCAAACTCAGTGGGGATTTGCCAACTTCCAGACTAACTGGGGATAAACCCACTCTCAGGCCTGCTGGGGAGTTACAAAAATCCTTAGACCTGTTGGGGAATAAAACTCCCACTTCGGACTTGCTTGGGGAAACAGCCACTTCCAAGCTTACTGGGGAATTCCTGATCTTGACTATGCTGAGGAGACAAGTCTCGAATTTTCTTCATCTGCTGGGAAAGATCTCCATCCCACCCCACTGGACAGTGCCGACAACATTTCTGAACAAAACCATGACTACCGTTCAGCCAGGAGACAACCTGCAAACGAGACAAACATGCCCCAGGGGACTCAATGGACAAGATACGCTCAAGTGTCCTCAACATTCAAAATGATTTTCAAATGTTTTATCTTTCTGCACGTTATTGTCTAGCCTTCATGTTTTTATATGCAATGTTTATCAAAAATTCGGATGTTTTTGCAAACAAACAGTAAAATAAAAAACAAGAGAGCAATTTATCTGAATAGCGATTTTTATTGATGGAAAATGGGCCTGAAAAGGCGAATACATCGGGAAGCAATTCCTAGAAAGAGGTAATTGCGCACAAAAGGAAAAATCTATCCTAATGGCAATGTGAACACGGCATCCACTATTTCCCAATTCTGTTATAACTCACAGATCATCAGTTTTCCTCCCAACTTCCTTGCTTTCTGAGAAGAATGACTGGACCGATCACATCCTTCGAGATGGTAGACCATGAAGTGCGATGAAGTACAGGTAACTCAGACTGTAGTCTTCGCTTTAATCCCTCTTTTGCCTGGATCGCCCTTGCGGGTTTTCAATCCACCGGGATACCCATTTTTGCCTAAGCCTCCCTTGCGGGTTTTCGACTTACCGGTGTACAAATTCTTTTCATTTTTATCCCTAACTTTTGCCCGAACCTTTTCTTCTTTTTTTCTTGGTTCGCCAGGATGCCCTTTTTTGCTTGGACTCTTTTATTCTTTTTGTCCAGCGGGTCAATTTATGCGAAGTATTTTTTGACTACATCTGAGTTAACAGGGGACGGAAAATCTTCACCATCCATAGTTGTAAGCATCAAGGCTCCACCAGAGAAAACCTTCTTAACAACATATGGACCTTCGTAATTAGGAGTCCACTTGCCCCTGTTATCTGTACCAGGAGGAAGGATCCTCTTCAAGACTAGATCACCAGTTTGATAGCTTCGAGGACGCACTTTCTGATCAAAGGCTTTCTTCATCCTTCTCTGATACAACTGCCCATGGCACACATCTGCTAACTGTCTCTCTTCGATAAGGCTCAACTCGTTAAACCTTGTTCGAATCCATTCGGCTTCATCAAGCTTGACGTCTAACAAGACTCTCAGAGAAGGAATCTCCACTTCAACTGGTAGGATAACTTCCATACCATACACAAGGGAGTAAGGGGTTGCCCCGGTCGACGTACGTACTGAAGTACGGTACCCATGTAAAGCGAAAGGCAGCATCTCATTCCAATCCTTGTACGTCACGACCATCTTCTGCACAATCTTCTTGATATTCTTGTTTGCCGCCTCTACAACACCATTCATCTTCGGTCTGTAAGGAGAAGAATTGTGATGTTCAATCTTGAAATCTTTGCAAAACTCTTTCATCGTTTTGTTATTGAGATTCGAACCATTATCAGTAATGATCCTCTCAGGAACCCCATAACGACAGATGATTTCCTTCTTGATGAACCGGGCAAACACTTGTTTGGTAACATTAGCATAGGAAGCTGCTTCCACCCATTTGGTGAAGTAATCAATCGCAACCAGGATGAAGCGATGTCCGTTAGAAGCGGTAGGCTCAATCTTCCCAATCATATCAATGCCCCACATGGCGAACGGCCAAGGCGAATTCATGACATTCAGAGGGAATGGTGGTACATGCACCTTATCAGCATAGATTTGACACTTATGGCACTTCCGAGCATACTTGAAACAATCGAATTCCATAGTCATCCAATAATAACCGGCTCTTAACAATTTCTTGGACATTGCATGACCACCAGCATGGGTACCAAAAGATCCTTCATGCACTTCCTGCATCAACATGTCTGCTTCGTGTCTATCCATGCATCTGAGCAGAACCATGTCAAAGTTTCTCTTATACAACACATCATCCTGATTCAAATAAAAGCTTCCAGCTAGCCTTCTCAGGGTTTTCTTGTCATTCTTTGATGTACCTTCAGGATACTCCTAGCTCTTGAGGAAATTCTTGATATCATAGTACCACGGTTTCTCATCAACAACAGACTCGGCTGCAAACACATACGCAGGCCTCTCGAGTTGATTCACCGCAACATGTGGCACATGATTCGACCAATGAACTTTGATCATCGAAGACAAAGTAGCCAAGGCATCAGCCATCTGATTCTCATCCCGGGGGACATGATATAGCTTCACCTTCTTAAAGAACGTCAGTATTCTTCTGGTGTAATCTCTGTAAGGAATCAAATGCGGCTGATTAGTATTCCAATCTCCGTTGACCTGATTAATCACTAGAGCGGAATCTCCATAAATGTCAAGCGTTTTGATCCTCAGATTGATGGCTTCTTCTATCCCCATGATACAAGCCTCATACTCAGCCTCGTTGTTGGTGACGTCAAAAGTCAGCCGGGCAGAAAAAGGTATATGAGCACCTTTTGGATTAATAAGCACTGCCCCAACACCGTTGCCATTCATATTCACAACCCCATCAAACATCAGTGTCCACTTGTCATCAGGATCCAGTCCTTCCTCGACAAGAGGCTCTTCGCAATCTTTCATCTTCAGATACATGATGTCTTCATCAGGGAATTCAAACATCATCGGCTGATAATCATCAATCGGTTGCTCGGCAAGGTAGTCTGATAGAATACTACCTTTGATGGCCTTCTGCGACGTGTACTGGATATCATACTCTGTTAAAATCATCTGCCAACGGGCAACATGTCCGGTGAGAGCCGGCTTCTCAAAGATGTACTTTACTGGATCCATCCTAGAAATCAACAAAGTAGTATGGTTCAACTTATAGTGCCTCAGTCGGCGAGCAGCCCAGGCCAAAGCACAACAAGTTTTCTCATGCTGTGAATATTTGATTTCACAGTCGGTAAACTTTTTGCTAAGGTAGTATATGGCATGCTCTTTTCGACCAGACTCGTCATGCTGTCCCAATACACATCCCATCGAGTTCTCAGTCACTGATAGGTACATTATCAGAGGCCTCCCTGGAACTAGAGGTATGAGGATTGGAGGTTTCTATAAATACTCTTTTATCTTGTCAAAAGCTTTCTGACAATTATCATTCCACTTGATTGCTTGATTCTTTCTTAGCAATTTGAATATCGGTTCACACGTGGCAGTTAGGTGAGATACAAACCGTGCAATGTAGTTCAATCTCCCTAAAAACCCACGAACCTGCTTTTCTGTTTTTGGTTCAGGCATTTCTCGAATAGCTTAGACTTTTGCTGGATCAACCTCAATCCCTTTCTCACTGACAATGAAACCTAACAGCTTCCCGGATCTCACACCAAACGTACACTTGTTTGGATTCAGCCTCAGTTTGAATTTTCTCAATCGGTCAAACAATTTCTGCAAATTAACCAGGTGCTCCTCTTCTGTTTGCGACTTCGCAATCATATCATCCACGTACACTTCAATCTCTTTGTGCATCATGTCATGAAAGAGAGTCGTCATAGCCCTCTGATAGGTAGCACTGGCATTCTTCAGCCCAAATGGCATCACCTTATAGCAAAACGTGCCCCAAGGTATAATGAATGTCGTCTTTTCCATGTCCTCTGGCGCCATCTTGATCTGATTATAGCCAGAAAAACCGTCCATGAAAGAGAAAACCGAGGATTGAGCCGTATTATACACCAATACATCAATGTGAGGTAATGGGAAATCATCTTTCGGACTCGCTCTGTTCAAATCCCAGTAATCGACACACATCCTGACTTTGCCATCCTTCTTCAGCACGGGAACGATGTTGGCCACCCACGGGGGATAAGTGGTCACTGACAGAAAACTCGCGTCCAACTGCTTCTGAACTTCTTCCTTGATCTTAACAGCCATATCAGGACTAGTTCTCCGAAGCTTCTGCTTGACTGAAGGACAATCTTCTCTGAGAGGTAGCCTATGCACCATAATATCGGTATCCAACCCAGGCATATCTTGATACGACCAGGTGAATATCTCTACATACTCTCTCAGCATCTCAATCAACCTTCTCTTGACATCTTCTTTCAAAGCAGCCTCGATCTTAATATCTTTTCTGGCGTCCTCAGTACCAAGATTAACAATCTCCAACTCCTCCTGATGAGGTTGGATGACCCTTTCGTCCTGCTTCAACAATCTGACCAATTCTTTAGGGAGTTCACAGTCTTCCTCACTCTCCTCTTCAGCTTGGTAGATGGGATTATTGAAATCATACTGAGCCATAACAGAACTGTTCATAGTGGATTCCGTGAGATCACTTCTGCATGTTTAATGCTTTATTTTAGAAAAAGAGTTCAAGAAAGTCACAAAAAACAAAAACATTGCCATTTTTATTTTTGAAAAATGAAAAACAAAAATAGAAAGACAGGGATCACAAAATTGTTTGCAAAACGTCCTTTATTAATGATATCATTGAAAAACATGATGAGGCCCTACAATGAACCACTACGCCTTGGGCAGAACGTAGGGTTTTGTGCAAAATAAAAAAACAAAGGAAAATTACTCTGTTTGAAGAGTAACTTGGACCACATCTTCTGCCGTCCAGTTGTTGATAGACTCCCCTGGTGCACACGGGCGAACCTAGTTGTCCATATCACAATCACTGTCACCATCTTCACTACTGGCTGCAAAGACATCACCGTGATTCATCAGCCCAGCGCTGGTAAAGGTAGTCGGACCTGTCTGCACACCCTGCTCCGCCTGCAGAGGTTGATAGCCAATTCCGAACTTATCTTCTTTGACAGGCAAATCCACCATCTTGCCCCAGCCTTCTGCTTTACCAGAGTTGACAACCTCTACCGCCTGCTTATACGATGCAATTGAGGCACTTGGCTTCTTCTGCTCAACAAAAGCCACCCTCTCAAGAGCAACAGTCTCGAATGCCTGGCATAGAGTTTCATGGATCTCGCCATCCACCTCTACATACTTGAAAGAGGATAGATGACTCACCAGAATATCTTCTTCACCACATACAGTCACAATCTGACCGTTCCAGACATACTTCAGCTTCTGGTGGAGAGTCGACGAAATTGCCCCAGCTGCGTGAATCCAAGGACGCCCCAACAAACAACTATATGCTAGCTGGATGTCCATCACATAGAAGATAATGTCATACACCTCCGGACCGATCTTTACCGGCAATGTGACTTCACCAAAAACGGACCGTTTGGATCCATCAAATGCATGCACAATCAGATCACTCGGAGTAAGGACAACCCCTTCAACATCAATCTTACCCAGAATCTTCTTAGGCAGCACATTCAAAAAGGAGCCAGTGTCCACCAACACGTGAGACAACACCGCACCCTTGCACTCCAGAGTGATATGCAGAGCCTTGTTATGGTTACGTCCCTCAGGCGTCAAGTCCAGATCTGTGAACCCCACACCATGCCTGGTACTTACGTTGGCAATCACACCCTCCAGTTGGTTAACAGAGATCTCTTGAGGCACGTAAGCCAGATTCAGCATCTTCAACAAGGCATTACGGTGTGCCTCAGAGCACAGAAGCAATGAGAGGATAGAAATTTTGGACGGAGTCTGATTCAACTGATCTACAATCTTGTAGTCACTCTTCTTTATTATTTTCATGAACTCCTCCACGTCTTTCTCGAACGACCCCTCAGGCGTCTCCTTCTGAGCTGGTTCTTCCTCAACAGCAGCTTGTTTACCTTTGGCCTTAGCGAGAGCCTCGACATTGGTATCTCTCAGAGGTTGTGGAGCAAACAAGCGACCACTTCTGGTAAACCCTCCGGGTCCCCCAACATTGTCCACAACTGGACTTGCAATCACAGGAGTTCTACCAGTCACACCAATCGTCACAGGAGACTGATTCACCGGTCTGACCTGATTTTCAGCCCTTCTGTTGCTGCGGTAAGCATTGTCATACTTCCACGGCATAACCCTACTATCAACAGCCCTTCTACCGGTCACAGCAACGATGGTAGTTGGAGCACTGACGGTTACAGGAGCAGAAATGGTAACAGGGGTACCAACAGTTGTAGGCGCACTAACAACCCTCTGACCACGTCCCTCGGACGGTTTGAAGTAGATGGTGACAGTTGACACCACCCCACGTTCTTGCACGGCCCGACTGAACTGCAGACAGCTCTCATCAATCAGATTCTGAATACCAGTCTTCAACTGTATGCAACCATTTTCTGACTCTGCACAGTCTACACAGCCCTCACAACAACCCTGGAATACTCCCTCATTCAACAAATGATCTTTCACAACAACCAACGGAGTCTGAACATCCTCCACACTGACCACCAAGTCTTCAGCTTCTCCCCCTTCCACATTGTTCACTCTGTGTGCACCATGCGGTGGCATAGGGTTGTTCACAACATTCGGCACAGGAACAAAATTGATAGTTTTAGCGTCAATTAAGTCCTGGATTTTATGATGAAAAGCCCGGCAGTTTTCAATATGGTGCCCTGGTGCACCAGAATGTAAATCACAACGCACGTTGGCATCATACCCAGGTGGTATCTTTGTCAACGGAGCCATAGTACGCAACTCCACAAATCCCAATCTGAGCAACTCAGGTAGCAACTCAGCGTAGGTCATCGGCAAAGGATCAAAACGTCGATCAGGCATCCTCTGTCTAGGCTGATACGGACGTTGCTGTTGTTGTTGTTGTGGTGGTGGTTGTTGAACCCTTTGTTGTTGCTGTTGACGAGGTTGAGGTGCCAGAATGGTTACAGCGGCAACCTGCCGATACTGATTTCTTTTTGTACTCCTTCGGTGTTGCACAACATTGGTTTCCCCCTCTCTCTTGCGAGGTGCCCTAGCAAATGGTTTCTTGGAAGACGAGGAACCCACATCCTGAATCTTTCCAGCTTTGATCAGGCTTTCTGATGACGAGAAACTACCGAATGGGCAACTTCCCATCCGGTCCATGAATACTCCATGTAAGGTACCGATAAACATGTCAGTCAACTCCCTCTCCAGCATAGGGGGTTGTACTCGTGCAGCCAACACACGCCACCTCTGGGCGTACTCCTTGAAGCTCTCGCTAGATTTTTGAGAAAGACTCTGCAACTGAGTCCGGCTCGGCGCCATGTCCATATTATGTTTATACTGCCTTAAAAAGGCCTCACCCAAATCTCTCCAACATCGGATAGAATATCTCTTAAGCTCCATGTACCAATCCAAGGAAGCCCCAGATAAGCTATCCTGGAAGAAGTACATCCACATTTTCTCATCATCTGTGTAAGCAGAGATCTTCCTGTAGTATGCCTGCACATGGGTGCGAGGGCAAGAAGTACCATTATATTTATCAAATGAGGGCGCTTTGAATTTATAAGGAATTCTCAAACCTTCCACCAAACCCATATTCCTCTGATGATTCAATCTGGTTGAGTAGCAGTGCGGTCGTTGATCAGCTATCCTGCCTGAACACAGGAACCAGAGTGAGAAGTCTCGAGCAAGAACACCTGTAATGCAAAATGATATGTGTATGATGCTAATGATGCGTATGATGCACATGATATGTTCATTTCTCAGGCATTCAAGTGCCTAATTCATCTTTCTAAAAATGGCAACCTGCAGCAAACAACAAGGAAGCAACACAAGATAACTGAGCACCAGGTGGAACATCAACAACCAACTCTATAGATATGAGCAACAAGGATCATACAACAAAGTCAACAAAGATCCAAATACTCGGAGTACAACAATGAATCCCATCCAACAAGCCTGAAGATGATTCTCAACATAACCAACAGAGATACAAGCTAAGACAAATGGCTTCCAGGAATGAGAGTCTTCAGGTAGTGGCACTGGTCTATTAACAGGTCACACTCTGAGCATTCTGGCAGGGGAGTGAGCTTCTCCTTCAATTGTCTTCTGAGCTCCACAACTTCTCCTCTAAGCTGGCTCTCTGATGCATGTCTCAAGTAAACTTCCTTTTTCAGTTGGATGTCTTTGTCTCTGAGTTGCTTCTCCAAGTCTCTTATCTTCTTCTGATAACTGGCTCCAGCTCTCTGCAACCTCAGGCATTCCCGGTGTTCTGCATTCAGCAAGTTCTCCATCTCTTCATAAGGTCTCTTCTTGCTCTTCAATCTAGCAACATCTTCACCTTGCATGTCTCTGAGTTGGTGAGCCAAGTTCACCTTATCAGCTTTGGCTTTGTACAACTCCATCTGGGTATCTTGTTCCTTTTCCTTCAACCGACGATTCTCCATCAAGGCTTGCTTGTACTGCTCAGCAGGTACACTCTCAGCAAGGATCAAAGGTGGTTGCTCTTGCAATGGCTTCATCCTATCATAGGGCAATAACAAAGTTTCCACTCTCTTCTTGACCCACTCAGTGTAATCAGGCATAGCAATGGCAAACTTTTTCCCTAGGACAGCTCCATCCTTAACACCAATGGTCTTCCAAGCTCTTCCCATTTGCTCCAATCTAGCAGGGTCACTCTGCTTCTCAAAATACACACTCTTAGGTATCTCAGCATCAAGTGGTCTTCCATTCATCACAAATCCCAACTGGCGAAGAGAAAGCACCTGGTTGTAATTGATGCAACCCTTAGTCCCTACAAGTGGCACATTACGAAATTCCCCACAACTCATGATGACATTACGCACATCCATCCGGTAAGATTGCCACCTGATATCATAAGAGGTTAGAGACATAACCCTCTGAGTCCACTTATGAGTGCTCTGAGCATCCACAAAAGGTCCACTGACTGGCAGGAGAGACAAGAACCATCTGAGCAATAAAGGGAGACAGCATCAGATAGCTCCACCCTTACCATGCCTACTGTGAATAGCATAGTAAGTGTCAGCTAATAGAGTAGGAACCGGGTTTCCTCCAATGAAGATAGTCACTGCAGCAAAGTCCACAAAGTTAGGCATACTCGGGAACAACACAATCCCATAAATCAAGATAGCTAATTGAGCATGAAAAGCTTCCCAATTTCCCTTATTTGCTTCTTCTCTAGCCATCCTCAACAGGTACTTCAAAGGTAACCCCACGACATCACCACTCGACTTCCAATTGTCACTCACTTCCTTGACACTCAGATGGAGAGCTCGGGCAACAACTCTGATATCAACCTCCTTTGGAACATCCAAGAAAGGAACCTGATATCTGATCGGGACATTCATCAGGATGGAGTACTCTTCAAGAGTAGGCGCTATCTGATAGTCCTGGAAAGTGAAGCAACGGAGCTCTGGGTCATAGAACTGTAGAAGAGTCTACAACGGCACTGGATCTACCACCATCTTCAACAGTGTCAACAAATCCCCATACTGATCAACAAACATCTTCTGATTACCGCCGGTCACAAGGTTGCTCAACTCTATCAGAGACGTCAAAGGCTCACGATGAAAACTGTAGGGGCAAGTCTTCCTCTTCAACTCTGGACCAGTTACCATCTCTATCAATGAATCGAACTCCTGAATGAACCTGAGAAATGATATGCATGCAGAGATTAGCTTTTTCTTTCTCTTTTTCTTTCATTTTTTTTTATTGCATAATTTTTTTTTTGAAAATAAACATGCTATGATGCAAACGATGCAGACAAGACTGGCTGGCTGTGTATCTCGGAGCACAGGATCAAAGCTTCGGCTTGAACTCGGAACCACAAATCATCTGAGACCCCAAAGTCATCTGAGACCCATATCTGAAGAACCAAGTCACCAACAGGAACACAAGTCACCAACTAGTCACCAACAAGTCACCAACTGTACCTGTAATAATGATCACTCCCTCCCCACTCAGGGGTGTCATCTAGGCTAGGGTAAGGTTGAGAGAAACACAGCATAAATAACCCTTTCATAGAATATAATCATATACACACCCGAAGTATGTAACGATAATACCCCATCAGAGTCTGAACTGCTCGTGATATCAATGTTCCGCTAAGTGGCGCAATACCACCCGCTTCCCATGAATCACTCTATTCCTAGGTGTCCTAGATTTCACTCATAGCCTGGGTATTGGGCCTTTTACCTCATGTAACTCCCACCCCAACAGAGAGACAAACACTGCACAGCCAGATGAACAGATGAAAATGATGAATGCAAACATAAATGCAAACAATAAATAAATGAATGCAATAAATGAAACAGCGAAAGCAACCAAACCCTATCCTAGAGAGCGCTAGGAGAGACTCGCTTAGGGAGGATGGACCAGCAAGAGTTCAACTTCTATTCTTGTCCCCAGCAGAGTCGCCAGCTGTCGCATTACGCGAAAAACCGGCGGGAAAACGAAACAACAGATCCGCCACCGTGCGTTATTTATCCCAAAAGAGGGAAAGGAAACGCTCGAAGTAAACCTGGAAAAGACATGGTCTCGCGACCAGAGAAAGATGGGATTGGGAGTCGGTTATGCGAAGGGAAGGTATTAGCACCCCTACGCATCCGTCGTACTCGACGGGATCCACGCTCAGAAAGAATAGAAAGAAGGTTGCTAAAAACTGATCACAAACATCACACAAGGCTGAAAGGAAACACAGAGAAATAAGAGAAACTAACTCGGCAGGATATCGCATCTTGGGCCTACATAGTCTGTCAGGCACAGACATCAGAGTCGACGTAGTTCGGGACAGGGGAAACGTGCTCGCTAGGATGTCGCATCCTATGCATACGTATCTTCTCTGACCGGAGAAGAATCAGAGCACTCGTAGCTCGGCTAACGCACGCCAAACAAAACACAAACAGGAAAACATGGAAACCGAATGCCAATCGCTGGATTTACATCAGACTCCGAACCAACAAACACACATAGGAAACCAACTGCCAATCACTGGGCTTACGTCAGACTCCAACAAGCAAACAAGACACAGGAAACCAACTGCCAATCGCTGGACTTATGTCAGACTCCAACACAACACAAAGGGTTGAAAAAGAAGAAAAGGCGCCCGGAGAGATCAACTCATCTCCTGCCTACGTACCTCATCTGGTATGAGGATCAGGGCGACGTAGTTCCCCTACGCAGGGAAAGAACTTCTAACCTAACCAGAGACTGGGAAATGACAAACTAGAAGGGAGATTGACTCGAGCCTAATAGTTATCATGTAAATTCACCATGGTCCTAGGTTGAGGTTTCTATCTAACTTGCACAGGGAGCAAGCTATCCTAAACAGCACAGGCCAATACACAAGCACAATAAACAATCACACACACTATATGCAATCAATTGGGCTCATACAAGGTTAGGCTGTGAAACACAAGCCAACTGGAATCGGGTGTAATTAGCTCTTAACCCTAACATTGAGAGTTAGGGTGAAGCAGATGAAATGGGAAGTGAGGGTAAGACCTCACAGCTCTTATCCCTGGCCTGGGAGAGCTTGACTCAAATAGAAGGTGTGGGAGTTCAGAAAGTAGGAACTCTTCTCCACATATGACTGACACAACAAAGATCTTGGGTTAATATCCACAATGCATCAACACATGGTGTGAGCAAAGTGGATGACACACTGAGTAGCAGGAGATGGATTACACATCTCTTTTATCTGCCATTTGCCTCTAAAGAGGTCTTTTCCTGCTTGGCACAAAAGTAAACATCCACAAGCATTGCCTCTTAAGGAGGGCTTCAGACAAGTGCCTGCCCACATGACAGGACAGGTCTTCCAGACTACATGAAGTCAGAAGAGTTATACCTCAATGGTTAAGCAACCAAGCAAAGCAAAAGAAAGTTCAAAAGAACTCAAAGCAACTTAGGTACCTAAAAAAAATCTAAACCAATCAGTTTATAAGTCAAACAAACAAACAGACAACAGTCATCCATACAATCAGACAGACAAGCAATGCAACAGTGTGCAAGGCACAAGCCAATAGGCACAACACAAACAACTTGGCATCAACCTACAAAACAACATAAGGTTAGCCAACATCAACCAATTAATCAATCCAAATGAGTGAACCACTTCAATCATGGCAATGTGCTTCTTAACTTGAAATCCACAATCCAAACAGTGAGTCCAAACCACTAGGTCAAATCCTAGGGTCAAAAGCAGGTCAAACAGTCAAAACAGAACATGAAATTTAACATGAATCGACTTCAATCAATCAAGAACACAGTCCAAAAGGTCCCATATCAATATCATTAACCAAATTCATTTCATGAATCAAACATGGTAAGGTATGCAAGTTGTGACCACATTGTGACATCAGAAGAAACAAATGCACATTAAATCCAAAATGATTCAAATAATCTTGGCAAAATTCATGAGTAAACAGGACATACAACATGATCATCACACAAAAAATTAGAGGTATTGGACATCATTAGGCATGGTAATCACATAGCATAAGTCAAGACAAACACAACAAGCACATGTGTGACACAAATTGTCACACCAACTTAGCATAGGCATAAAACAGAGATGGATCATGGTAAAAACCTCAAACCAAAGTCAAAACAATATTCAACATGTCTAGAAATAGTGTGCAAAGTTTCACATTCATTGGATAAGGAACAAGCATTTCACAATCAAATGAAGTTCAAAGCAATTTTAAAGCTCAAATGTGACCATCTAGAAGGAAAAATCTCAATTAAATCAGAAATGATCCCAAAAATCCCAACTAAAATCATGCTCAATCACAACATCGATACTAGGCATCATACAAAAAATTAAGGCAATTGGATATCATTTGGCATGGAAAACTCATCAATCAAGTTGAACATCACAAGGTGTGACACAAATTGTCACACCTAACTTAGCACATTCATAAAACAACAATGGTAATTGATAAAAATTCCAAATCAACACCAAAATGTCAGGAAAAGTGTCTAGTTATAGCATGCAAAATTTCATGAGCATTGGATCGAAGACCAGCATTTCACAAATGATATGGCAAAGCAAGGTCAAGCAAGCATACATGTTCAAGTACCCTAGCACCAAAAAATATTCAGCCATGCACAAATTTGGAAATTCTGATCATAAAATAATAGACAAATAGAGGAGGAAGTAGCAAAAAATTGGAGGTGAATTGATGCAATTTTCAATGAATTTTGAAATGATGAAAATATGAAATGAATTTTGAAAACCAGCGCTCAGCAGGGATCGAACCCTGTACAAATTCAAATTGAGCGCGCCAGCACAAAACCCTAACCAGAGAGGGGTCGACGCAAGGACAGCTATGGTCGACTAAAAAAAACACAGCCAGAACCTCAGGTCAGCGTAAGACCAGCTACGGTCGACTCAAAGCTGTCGAGTGGTCGACGCAACATTGCTGTATGGTCGACCCATAGCTGAAGATCTTCATCTTCTTCATGAAGAAGAAGATGAACGGTGCGCGAGCTTCAACGTTTTTCCAGAATTTTTTTCAGAACTCAAAAACAAATACATCAAACAAATCCTCATGACATGTAGGTTATAGATCAAGCAATATTTCATGTTAATTCATCATGATTCATGTAAAACGAAGCAAAATCAAATTAACATTCAACACTTCAATTAAGCATATCTCTCTTAATAATGCATCAAATCGCACGAAATTTAGATCAGAATCACCAGGAGAACAAGATCTACCAGAATATATACATGAATTTAAGAATTAAGAGATTCGAAAACTGAACCTCTTGAAGAGCAGTTCGTGATTTTGCACGATCCACAGCTTGTAAGTATCCAAATCCATTCTACAATGCTTGAAATGATGTTTGGTGAAGACAAGGAAGCTTGCACACGTGTAGATCTAGCTCAAAACAGAAACTCCATTGTCATCTTCATGAACTTCCACCACTTGATTCTTGCACGAATTCACCAATTCTACACTTGATCTGCACAGAATCAAAGCTAGGCAACAAGTATATGAAGTAAAATTGCAAGGTTCTTTGAAAAAAAATTGAGTTATGAATGAGAGAAAAATTTGAAGTGAGAGAGAAATTTGGATCTAGAAAATGTGAAAAATGATTAACCTCCTTCAATTCTGTTAGGGTTAGAGTATATATATGCTTTACTAATCACCTTGCTAATCCATGTTTAATTTGGTTAATGAAAATAAGGTGTTTTGCAAAAATTAAAATTTGCATGGTGCATGTAGTAATTACACGTGAACAGTACCACACCCTTCGTCAAAGTCACTTAAAATGATCTTTTAAAACAAATGGCAATGGTAGAAAATCCATACAATGCACCATTTTTGAATTTTGCAGTTTCCCTCCAAAAAAGGCATGGATATGCAAGTGATTATGTGATGAGATTTTATGTAATGTGATGCATGATTTGGAAATTAGAAGTCAAAAGGAGAATATTGCAAAAAGAATCACTCATTTTGGAGCTTTGAATAAAAAGATATGGCCATTTGAAGTCCCATGCATATTTGGCAATGATTTGATCATATATCCTCAACCACACGTTAGAAATCCATGATCTTGGACATTTTGGAAATGGGAGAGAAAGATCTTCAACTTTCATGTTGGACAAAATTTCATTTGAAGCTTTCTTGATGATGTAATATGATGTTGAAGTTGGTCCAAAATCTTTCCATTTTTGGAAAGTTCAATTTACAGGTCACCTGCTATTTTGGGAAAGTTTTGATCTGACCTCAAATTCTTCAATGTTGATGTTTGAAATGTCAAATGAGACTTGTTAGCACATGAATGAGGCATCTCTAACCATCTCCCACCTTCAAATCCACAGTTGCACTGACAGTTGACTTCTGTTGACTTTTTAGGGTTTCAGATGAATTGCACATGGACTGATGAGCCTTGAGCTTTCAACACTTGGCCAAATCACTTCAAAATGATCCCTGGGTCACATGAACTCATTGTTCCAACCCTAGGGCTTTGATCTCATGGAAAATGCTCTTGTTGCCTTGCACAGTTGAATCTTCTAACCAGTCTTGCCTGATGACTTGATGGACTATGCAATGAACAATGCAATGTTAATGACCTAAAATGAAAATGTATATACAAATGGGAGGTGCAAATTTGAGGTGCTACAGCTGCCCCTATTCAATCAACTGGGAACCCGAACGGATGAGAGCAACGGCTGTCAGACCTTCAGGGTAAACAGGGATTGAATACCAAAGAACCGTAGAAATTTGCACTCTGCGGGATATGATACAGGATATCTACAACAGCAACCAGACAAGACGTTTACTAACGACACTACTGGGGATTTTGATTTTTTATCAAAGGAAAAGTACAACCAAACGTCAACGGACGAATGGGAAAAACTCAACGTTTATCGACACCAATGGAGAGGTGACCAGACATTAACGAATGACTGGGAAGACTCGACCATACGTCAACGGACGAACGGGAGAAGCTCGACGTTTATCGACACCAACGGAGAGGTGACCAGACATCAACGGATGAATGGGAAGACTCGACCAGAATTCAACGGACGAACGGGAGAAGCTCGACGTTTATCGACACCAACGGAGAGGTGACCAGACATCAACGGATCAATGGGAAGACTCGACTAGACGTCAACGGACGAACGGGAGAAGCTCGACGTTTATCGACACCAACGAAGAGGTGACCAGACATTAACGTATGACTGGGAAGACTCGATCAGACGTCAACGGACGAACGGGAGAAGCTCGACGTTTATCGACACCAACTGAGAGGTGACCAGACATCAACGGATGAATGGGAAGACTCGACCAGACGTCAATAGACAAACGGAAGAAGCTCGACGTTTATCGACACCGACGGAGAGGTGACCACTACACTGGGGAAGGAAAACAAATACTTGCAACCGGAAACCAGATAGGACGTTTACCGACGACTCTACTGGGGATCTCTGGCTGGGGAACAACTAGACATTTACCGATGACTGCGATAAACACTTGACGTTTACCGATATCGAAAGATGATGTTTGCTGACATCAAACAAAAATGACCAGACATTAACGAATGACTGGGGAATAGGATGTGCAACCAGACGTCAACGGACGACCAGGCAAAAACTCAACATTTATCGACACCAACGGAGAGGTGAACAAACATCAACGGATGACCTGTGGGGGATAGACACAACTAGACGTCAACGGACGAATAGGAAAAACTCAGCGTTTATCGAAACCAACGGAGAGGTGAACAGACGTCAACGGATGAACTGTGGGGAAGATACAACTAGACGTCAACGGACGAATGGAAAAAACTCAACGTTTATCGACACCAACGGAGAGGTGACTCCTGGGGAAAGGACAGATGTTACGCACATCAAAAGATGATGTTTACCGACATCAAACAAAAGAGACCAGACATTGACCGATGACTGGAATAGGACTCGATGTTTACCGACACCGAAAGAATGGTGTTTACCGACACCAAAGAAAGGGACACACAAGGGTGAAAACATGACACTTACCGGTATCACAAGAACGACATCTTCGATATGTCAAGGTAAGGCTAAACACTTGCTGGGGATTTCACTGGGGAGAATCAAGCTTTTCTTCCACGGACGGGTGAGGGAATAAAACTCTCTGGGGAGTTATCAATCCTGAATGCTGTCAGGAGCAACTGTAGCAAACGTGCTGTACAGATGTTGAACTATGATCCGCCTCTGCCGGGGATATGGTATGATTAGGTTTAACACATGAATGCATATGTTTGAATTTTTCGATGGCGTAATGTTCCATATTGAATTGAAATGCTACGCGATTTAAGGATGCAATAATCACTACATGCAAGATGCAAAATGATGAGAACTTCTGCTGGGGAGCAACTGACTAGATACTCCAACTCTGTGGGGATACTCCGTCTGAGGAATGCTCTGCGGGGAGTAGCACTGACTTCTCACACATGCTGGAGAATAACACTGCTGCTGGGGAAAGGATTCCAATCCACTTGGGGACTCTGTTAGGGATACGCGGCTTTACTGGGGACGACCCATCCAATCCACAGGTAGGATAAACTCTGTTGGAGACAATTTTCACCGAACCTGATCCACTCGGGGAACTTGCTGGGGAAAACCTTCACAACCCTGATGGGGATAAGCATACACAATGCTGTCGGGGAAAGGCCTACACCACTCTGCTGAGGAAATAATATACCAGGCCACACTGGGGATAGACATCCACAACCCTGCCGGGGACAAACGTTCACGACCACGCCGGGGATAGCAGTACTTCAAAACAGACTGCTGGGGAATAAACTCCACTGACACCTCCGCTGGGGATACAACAACCTTCCAACTTGGTGGGGACTAACATTCCTCAAACTCAGTGGGGAACTGCCAACTTCCAGACTAACTGGGGATAAACCCACTCTCAGGCCTGCTGGGGAGTTACAAAAATCCTTAGACCTGTTGGGGAATAAAACTCCACAGACGTCCCTATTCCATTTGACTGACTCTATACAAAGATCTTGGGTATTTGTTCAAGAGTATCAGCACGTAGTGCGAGCATAATGAATGACTCATTGAATAACAGGGGACTGGCTACTAGTCTCTTCTATCTGCCAATTGCCTCTTCACTTAGGAGGACTTAACAAGTAACATGCCTCACTTGGAGGTCTTTGGCACAAATGTAAACAAACACAATCAGAGCCTCATAAGGAGGACTTCAACCAAACGCCTGCCAAAAAGGCGACAGGACTTCCAGACTATATGGCGTAAGAAGGCTAAAATACCTTAGTGGTGCATCAACCACACTCCAAAGCTTAAGCAAAAGCAAAGCTAGCAAGCGACTAATGTACCTGTACAAAAGCTTAAACAGTTAATATTGTATTCAGAAAAACCAACAGTCAACACAGTGGAACTTTTCAATATCTACACAATGCAAGTCACAAATGCAAGCACTCAAGTGATTTCATCACATCAATGGACCTACAACATAACAAGAGTTAGTAATCAAAGGTATTGGCATCTCAAATAGTGACCAAACTAACCATTAGGGCCAAATGCTCAAACCTGAAACACAAAGCTCAATTGGTAAGTACAAACCACTAGTGCAAAGACTAGGGTCAAAGGCAAGTCAAATAGTCAAAACAGAAGTCAATATTTCACATGAAGCACATTCAAACAAACAAGAAAGTGTCCTCAAAAGGATCAAGACCAATTCATAAGGCAAAGCCATCAAATGGTCAATGTAAAACAAAGACCAACAAATGAGCACCAAATGGACAATCAAATTACAAAATCCAAATCAAAACAGAAAAGAATCCAATGATCATGAAATTTTTTATACATGCTTATCATGTTATGGACAAACATCATGCAAAAAATTAACTCCAGAAGAGATCAAATGGTATGTAAATGAAAATGCACAAGTGCAAGGCACCAAATGTTATACCAAATGTCACACTACATGTTCATGTGTCCAAAACAGTGATGGTATATGATAAAAATCTCAAATAAAAGCCAAAAAATCATATCACATGTTAGGATTAAGCATGTAAAATTTCAAGTCAATTGGATCAAACATGAGCATTTCACAAGCAAATGAACACAAGATATCCATATGGCATCATGTTCAATCAAACAATCACAATTAAAAATCCAGCATCCAACAATTCATGAGAATAACATCAAAAAAATAATAGACATCAACACAAGCATATGAAAAAAAGTTTGGATCAATTTGGACAAGTCTTCTATTTTTTATGATTTTTGGAAGTTGAATGAAATAATGGAATAAAAATGAAAATAATGTGGAAAATAAAATTTGAATGAAATAGAAAATGCATATGCCAAACTCGAACTCAGGTATGGACGGATCAAGCAAATATTCAACAATTAAATCCAAAGTATACGCACGCCAGGATCAAACACAAGTGAGCAAGGTCCAAGGCGCGCTCAACATAAAACGCAGCGTTTCACTCAAAAGGAGAAATCAAATGGAAATTAAAAATGCTCGCGCCAGGTATCGAGCTCAGGTGTTGAAGGTTCAAGGCGCGCTTAACAAAACCCTAAGGAGATGAACCAGACGGATGTAATAGTGATTTCGGTCGTCTTCTCCGATTGACTCCACGGCGACCTTCATCATAAAAATTCCAGAAACTAGCAAACCATACATGGATCGAAAGGTCTTTTTATGAGGATCACGAATATCATGTTCATTAGTCCTAAAATTCATGAATCAACCGGATCGAGTGAAAACATTATGAACATCAAAACTTAAATTCCACATATCTTGAACAATACTTAACCAAATCAAATTCTAAAGCTATCAGCATCACCAGCACAACACGATCTACATAATCATGTACATGAAACAGCAAATGGTGAAGATCGAATTTCACCTACCTGAATTTGCAGTGATCAAAAACAGTGTCCTCAGCTGCTATGGAGCTCCAGATCTACTCCTCTATGCGTGCTTTGAAGCTTTGTGCGAGAATTGGCAATGGAAACGGCTTGAATCTTGCTTAATTTCAGAAAACCAACTTCATGTTCATGCACTTGTTCTGTTCAAGATCTTGATCAATTGCCACGAATGATGAATGCTTCTTGCTCAAAACTCTTCCATGATCATGAATATGCCAAGAAAATGATGAATTGTATGAAGAAAATTGAAGTTTGAAGTGAGAGAAAAAATGGAGGGAAGCTTGAATTTCAGATCTGAAATGTGTTCTTCTGGCAAATGCAGTTATGATTAGGCTTATATATGATGTGCTAATCATGCTGTTAATCAAATTAGGCTTTGGTTAATTGAAATTAGTGAAATGAGAGGTGTTTTGAAAAAATGGCAAGTGTGAGATAGCATGTACAATCCATACATGAACAGTGCCATGTTGAGGTGCAAATCCACTTAAAATCATCTAATAAACACAATGGAAGTGGTATTTTGCTTGTATAATCCACCAAATTTGAATTGTCAATTTTCCCTCCAAAATGCACATGTATGGACACATGATCATGAGAGCCTCTTTCATGCAATGCAATGGTTGATTTGGAAAGCTTTGGTCATAACAAGCATTTTGCAAAAAGAGTGGACCAATTTGGAGTTTTGGATCAAATGTTATGCCATGTTGAACCTCCATGCATACTTTGTAATCATTTTACCATAACTTCTCAACCAATCATCAGATGATCATGATATAGGACTTTTTGAAAATGGGAGAGAAAGATCTTCAACTTTCATGTTCACCAAATATCCATTTGAAGCTTCTTTTATGTTGGAAAGTCAAGTTGAATGTGGACCAAAAACTTGCCATTTTTGGAAACTTTCAATTACAGGTCACTTTCCATTTTTGGAAACTTTTGCCCTGACTTCAAAAATCTTCAAGATAGGTGTTTGTAATGACAAATGAACTTCTTTTGAACATGAATGAGGTGTCTCAACTCATTTCCCCACCTCATAGCCCTCAGTTGACTGCACAGTTGACTTTTGTGGTCCTTAGATGACCTTGACATGCCTTGATCAGCTTGAACCTCCACCACTTGGGGAAATGACTCAGAAATGAAACCCTAGCTCATATAAGCCCAATATAATGACCATGTGATCCTCATCAACAAATACCTCATTTATTGGAGAAATCCTGGTTGGAAGAATGTCATTGATTAGGGTTGACCAGAGGTCAAAACCCTAAACCAAAGGAACTTGAGAATGCCATGAAACCCTTGATGAGGATAGAACCATGATGATGGTGATATACCCTTGCAAACAAGATAATGCTCAAGGACCTTCAAAGGATCAGGAAACCCTAATAGAAGTGCAAACCCTCAAATGGTTGATCATCAATCCATGGAAACCTTCAGGCTTGAATCATGTAACTTCTCCATCTCTGAAAAGACTTTGGAGGATGACTTTCTTATTTTCAAATGATATGCAAAATGCAATGCCTAATGTCCTAAAATATGAAATGCAATGTGTCAAACTAGTCTATAGAAGAGGAGGGCAAATTTTTAGGTGTTACAAAAACCAAAGTGCCTGACTTTGAAAAGTACAAAGAAAATACATGTCCGCTCAGTCATTTGGTAATGTATGCCCGCAAAATGTCTACCCAAACAGACAACGATCTGCTGTTGATCCACTACTTTCAAGACAGTCTGAACGGCACTGCATTAAGATGGTATATGGGTGTAGCACCTCAAATTTGCACCTCCCATTTGTATATACATTTCATGTTTAGGTCATTAACATTGCATTATCATTTGCATAGTCCATCATGTCATCAGGCAAGACTGGTCAGGAGATTCAACTGTGCAAGCAAGCAAGAGCATTTTCCATGAGATTAAAGCCCTAGGGTGGTTCCCATGAGTTCACATGATTCAAGGATCATTTTGAAGTAATTTGGCCAAGTGTTGAAGGCTCAGAATTCATCAGTCCATGTGCAAATCATCTGAGGCCCACAAAAGTCAACAGAAGTCAACTGTCAAGTCAACTATGGATTTGGAGGTGGGAAATGGTTAGAGATGCTTCATTCATGTGCAAACAAGTCTCATTTGACATCTCAAACATCAACATTGAAGGATTTGAGGCCAGATCAAGACTTTCCAAAAATAGCAGGTGACCTGTAATTTGAATTTTCCAAAAATGGAAAGGTTTTGGACCAACTTCAACTCAAGATTACATCATCAAGAAAGCTTCAAGTGAAATTTTGTTGAACATGAAAGTTGTAGATCTTTCTCTCCCATTTCCAAAAAGTCCAAGATCATGAATTTCTCATGGGTGGTTGAGGAGTTATGGTCCAATCATGGCAAAGTGTGGTTCAAACTTCAAATGAGCATAACTTTCGAACCAAAACTCCAAATTGAGTGGTTCTTTTTGCACTTTGATCCTTGTAACATGTACTTTTCAAGCATACTATCACTTGGCCTGAAATCTCAATGCATGATCATTGGTGCATTCATGAAGATTTTTGGGAAAATTTTCATAAACTCATTTTGATTGAACATGTGCATACCAAACCAATTTCAATGTATGCATGGAATCATTTTTAAGGCATTTTGGGCCAGAGCATGCACTGTTCACGTGCATGGAGGTGCATGGAGTAGAAATTGCATTTTTGCACAAACACCACAAAGCCCACTAATCACATTTGCATTTGCCCTAAACACTTCTTAAACATGATTAGCATGGAGTATATATGCTTAATCATAACTGTTTTGTTCAGAATCATCAATTCTAGATCTAGATTCAACCAAATTCTCCAATTTTTCTCTCACTTTTTTTTCCAAAATTCTTCAAACACAAGCACTGTTCATTCATCATTTCATCATCCTGAGGTATTATTGAGCACATTTGGATGTGGAAACAGAGGAAATCGTTGCATTCAAGTTCATGTTCAAGGTGTGAAGCATCCATGGCAATTGAAGATTGAGCAAGATTCGTGTGCATTCAAGCTTCCAGTTCATTATCATTTACTTCCCTAAGCACATTGGAGAAGGATTGAAGCATCGCCAAGCCTTGTAACACGTGATTCCAGCTGCTGTTCATCAAGAGGTTACTTTTTCGACCTCCTTAATTCACAAATTCATTATGCTTATTGTATAGATCTTTGATTGGTGATAAATCTGAGCTTTGAATGGAGTGATTTGGTGCTATATACATAAAGATCCATGCGATTAAAGTTTTGATGTTGAATTTTGATTTCTTCGATCCGTGTTCATCTTGATGTTTTAGCATGAATTAGTCATTGATCTTTGATGTGCTTGGCTTGGCGAGTTGATTAGTGTGGTTTTTAGCAATTTCTGGAACAATTTTGTATTTCTGGAAATTTCCAGATGAAGATCTTCATGATCTTCATCGTGTTCATGCATTTTCCAGTTTTCCTGCGAATTTTGTTGTGAAATGCATGTGGTTACCTACGGATTCATCCACGAGTTCATGCATATTACCTGCGGATTTTCGAATCCATGCAACGCGCGCATTAGGGTTTGGATTTCAAAACTACGTCGTTTTGAGGTTGGCGCGCTAAGTGATTCAAAATTATACATGGATCGAATCCGGCTGATGGCATTTTGCATATTGCCTTGTATTTTCTCACTATTTCCTTCACATTGCCATGCTTGCTCCATTTCTTTTTTTAATTTCTTCCATGAACTTCTAAAATTCACCATAAATTGAAAACTTATCCAAATTCATCCCAATTTTTTGCATTGTGATCCTTATCTTGTCTATTATTTTTTGATCATTAATTTCAAAATTGTGCTTGGCTGGATATTTTTGGTGCTAGAATGTTTGAGTACATGTCCATATTTGACCTTGCCTTGGTTATCATGTTGTGAAATGCTGGTCTTTAATCCAATGAATGTGAAATTTTGCATGCTATAACTAGACACATTGCTTGACATTTTGGTGTTGATTTGGTATTTTTATCAATTGTCAATTCTGTTTTATGAATGTGCTAAGTTGGTGTGACAATTTGTGTCACGCCTTGTGATGTTCAACTTGAATGATGTGTTTTCCATGCCAAATGATATCTTATGCTCCTGATTTTTTGTGTGATGCATGTTATCGATATTGTGATTGCTCATGAATTTTGTTGGAATTATTTAAATCATTTATGATTTAATTGAGATTTTTTATTCTGGTTGGTCACATTTGAGCTTTAAAATTGCCTTGAACTTCAATTGATCATGAAATGCTTTTGGTTAATGATATTGATATGAGACCTTTTGGAATGTTTCAAGATGTGGTTGAAGTTGATTCCTGTTAAATTTAAAGTTCTGGTTTGAATGTTTGACCTACTTTTGACCCTAGGCTTTGACCTAGTGGTTTGGACTCACTGTTTAGATTGTGGATTTGAGGTTCAAAGGCACATTGCCATGATTGGAGTGGCTCATTCATTTGAGTTAATTACTTGATTGATGTTGGATAATATTGAGTTGTTTTGTAGGCTTTGAGACCAAGTTACATAATGGCTTGTGCCTTGCACATTGTTTCCTAATGCTTTGTCTGCCTGTGTACTATTGCCTGATGACTGTTGTCTGTCTGTTTATTTGAACTGTGTACTGATTAGTTTAGATTTTTCACAGGTACCTAAGTTGCTTTGAGTTCTTTTGAACTTGCTTTTGCTTTGCTTGGTTGCTTAACCACTGAGGTATAACTCTCTGACTTCATGTAGTCTGGAAGACCTGTCCTGTTATGTGGGCAGGCACCTGTCTGAAGCCCTCCTTAAGAGGCAATGCTTGTGAATGTTTACTTTTGTGCCAAGCAGGTAAAGACCTCTTAAGAGGCAATTGGCAGATAAAAGAGATGTGTAATCCATCTTCTGCTACTCAGTGTGTCATTCACTTTGCTCACACACCTTGTGTTGATGCATTATGGATAATAACCTAAGATCATGTTGTGTCAGTCACTTGTGGAGAAGAGTTCCTACATTCTGAACTCCCACACATTCTATTTTGAGTCAAGCTCTCCCAGGGCAGGGATAAGAGCTGTGAGGTCTTACCCTCACTTCCCATTTCATCTGCTTCACCCTAACTCTCAATGTTAGGGTTAAGAGCTAACTACACCCGATTCCATTTGGCTTGTGTCTCACAGCCTAACCTTGTATGAGCCCAATTGTGTGCATATAGCGTGTGTGCTTGCTTTGTGTGCTTGTTTGTATTTGCCTGTGTTGTTTAGGATAGCTTGCTCCCTGTGCAAGTTAGGTAGAAACCTTAACATATGGATGGTATGCATGACAACTTCTAGGCTCGAGTCGTAGTCTCCCTAGTAGTTTGTGTTTCCCAGTCTCTGGTTAGGTTAGAAGTCCTTTCCCTGCGTAGAGGAACTACGTCGCCCTGATCCTCATACCAGATGAGGTACGTAGGCAGGAGATGAGCTGATCTCTCCGGGCGCCCTTTTTCTTTTTCAACCCCTTTGTGTGTGTTTGGAGTCTGACATAAGTCCAGCGATTGGCAGTCGGTTTCCTGTCCGTGTTTGTTGGTTCGGAGTCTGATGTAAGTCCAGCGATTGGCATTCGGCTTCCAGGTTTTCCTGTTTGTGTGGAGTCTGACATAAGTCCAGGGATTGGCAGTCGGTTTCCTGTTTGTGTTTTGTTTGGCGTGCGTTAGCCGAGCTACGAGTGCTCTGATTCTTCTTCGGTTAGAGAAGATACGTATGCATAGGATGCGACATCCTAGCGAGCACGTTTCCCCCTGTCCCGAACTACGTTGACTCTGATGTCTGTGCTTGACAGACTACGTAGGCCCAGGATGCGATATCCTGCCGAGTTAGTTTCTCTTGTCTATTTGTGTTTCCTTCCAGCCTTGTGTGATGTCTGAGCAGTTTTTAGCAACCTTTATCCTTTCTTTTGAGCGTGGATCCCGTCGAGTACGACGGATGCGTAGGGGTGCTAATACCTTCCCTTCGCATAAACGACTCCCGATCCCATCTTTCTCTGGTCGCGAGACCATGTCTTTTCCAGGTTTACTTCGAGCGTTTCCTTTCCCTCTTTTGGGATAAATAACGCACGGTGGCGGCTCTGTTGTTTCTTTTTCCCGCTGGTTTTTCGCGTAATGCGACAGCTGGCGACTCTGCTGGGGACTTTAGAGAAGTTGACCTCCTGCTGGCGACTCTGCTGACACTTACTATGCTATTCACAGTAGGCATGGTAAGGGTGGAGCTATCAGATGTTGTCTCCCATTGTTGCTCAGATGGTTCTTGTCTCTTCTGCCAATCAGTGGACCTTTTGT